>NC_135499.1:172906376-173039761 GCF_052857255.1 Amblyomma americanum | reverse complement strand
CAACCAAGTCCAAACGTCTCACAGGTTATTGCTAGTCTGCAATAAGATGCACATCACGCAGCAACGCCCCAACAAACGGAACAGTGTGGTATACGCACACATATAGCTTGCATACATATGCCCTTATCTATAGTGGCGTCTCTGCAGAGTTCTGCTACACCAAACCACGCTGCAAAGGGACTCAGGGTTGTTGCGCAAGTTCGTCGTCGGTTAGGCAGCCTCCGCTGCAGCCAAGTTTCCGGATTCGATCTGCAGCGCCACGGGCGCATTTTCGCCGTCTCACGTATTACGCGGCATGCACATCAGCCCGCAGCGGCAAGGACGTGCAGGCCGCACACATAACTAGTGGGGAGACGCGCAGGCGCATGCCTTCGCGCGACGCGCAGCAGCACGCTTTCCATCAAAAAGGGCAATCTATGCAAATAGCGCGTCGCAAGCAGGGCTATAGCAGCATCAGCGGCGGCGGCGGCAGTAGCTCGCTGGCCGGCTCGATAATGTGCCGCGACCCGGCCGCGTCGAAACCGGTAAAGACACGCCGGGGCCGATATTCCCTGGCGCCGCGGAAGGAACGTGCGCGCGCCACGGGCTGCTGCTGCTGCTTCGGTAGCGGCGTGCTCCACGGGAGCACATTCCACGCCGGGCCGGCCGGGGCGTCGGTGGCGCGACGCGACAGCCGCTGCTGCAGCTGACCGGCGCCTCCGCTGATGGGAGAAATTTCTCGGCGACGCAGGTATGCGGCTCGCGACAAGAACAAGAAGGAAACCTGACTGGCTTGCTTCTCTCGCTGGCTGGCTCCGCTGCCGCAGAGTGATGGATGCGCACCTTACGCACGCAGCACCCAAGTCTGCAGGGGGCAAAGCTCCTGTCGCCCGAGCCTTTGGAGGCATATATATCCTCGCATGGGCTCCGCGTCTATATTTGCTGCAGTCTGTCCAGGTCGCCTATAATAGTATGTAGGAGGCCCTTGCGAAACTTTCTGGTTCCTCCGCGTACTTCCTTCATTTATAGGGCAGAACAACCGTTAGGCTCCCGACTTGGGATGTGTTACAGACGAGGGGACCGAACATTTGTTCGAATTAACCGGAGTTCGAACTAAAGAGAACGACGGACACACTCTGATGCACTGCGTTTTGCAGGTAACCGCATCGGAAACGCGTCAGCGACACCTTTTCGCGTGGCCGTTCAGTATTGAAGACAAGCATAGTTCTCAGAATAGTATATATACTAGAGATCTCAGCGGGTTTGCGTTGTTGCCGCTTGACGCCGTTACAGCTGCGCGGGAGAAAAAAGCGGACGGGGAAAAATGGAGCGGAGCAACGAACGTCACCACAGACGCCGCGACTTGCCATGATGGTGACAAAAAGTATGGTGGGGCAGCCAAAAAAGAATGTAAACCAATAGGCCCCTACCTGTGCCACTACGTATAACAGGCTTGCCATGATGGCGACAGGCAACGTGCGCATGTTGCCTGGGCGCACGTTCCTGATCGGTTGCCGTGTTCTGCTGTCGTGCTTCGCCAGCTCGTGCTTCGCGGCCTGTCAATATTACGGTTGCACCGTCCATTCGTTCCAACTATCGGACCTTTCTCTCGTGTAGATAGATACACGTGCATTTGGCGAGACCGTACATCGTTTCGAATTAACCGGAGGTTCGATTTAAGCGAGTTTCTATTGCACAGATTCCACGGTACACTTCCGTCAATGCTTCGCTTGCACTTCCAGAAGGAGGTGCCATTGAACGATGCAGCTGCTGTGCTATAGAAACACGTATACGACTGCGTTGTCAGGATGTACAGAGGGCAAAACACTTGTCTAGAACGACCGAACTCTGCGTTCCGCATCTCCCGAAGCCACTGCGACCAGGAAGGCAACCATGGCGATGAAGCCCTATGAGTTTAAGTGCCCGTGCTCACATCCCGACCATTTTTAACCACATGTTATTGCTATAGCTATCGCGTGTTCAGCCCGACACACGCCCAGAACGCGTTCTAGGCAAGGGTTTTGCCCTCTGTACACGCAAGTACCATAATTTCTCGGCTATATGGAGTCTGCGCACCGTGTCTTTGTCCACGGGACTCAATTCTGCTTTAAAAAAAAATACTATATCGTCTGCACCTCGCGTATAAGTTTGAAAACGAATGTGCTATTACACTCTGCCCCTGTAGATAATCCGCGAAGCGCAATGTTTCAACTTTTATGCATGTATAGCGCGCGGACTGTACGCAGAAATTGAGGTATATGCATAGTCTATGCGCAGCCACAACCACCGGGACCGCAACCAACGACACTCTGCTTCGCTAAGGCTCAATGCACCGCACATGGCGCGATGAATGCCTAAAAAACAGTTCCAGATAAGCTCTAAGTGCATGGGGCAAAGCTGAGGCAGACTACCAAGCCAGTTCGCGGCTAATGCATTAAGCGGTCCCGCAGTAAATCCACGCGTCATAGAACAGGCAGGGTTTTGCCCCACCCAAAATGGACAGATAACGAGTGCATATACAGTATATAGCGCAAAACAAATGATGCGTGTCACAGGTGGGCACGCGTAACAGACTTCGACATGCATACGCGGTCTGTTCCGTGCACGTATACTCTGCGGTCGTTTTGACACTTCGCCACCTGGCCTATACAGCGAGCCGACTTTGCGCTTCCATATATACACCTCGGCATCTTCCGTCCTCGTTGACTCTGCGGCTTACATATATGCATGCGGGGCTCCGGGGGCGCACATATATACTCTTCACGTTTCTCGCGCATTTCGGCCTCAAGTTATCTATCACGGCCGGACCACTTTCGCTTAGCATGCAGTGCCTGTATCAACGCAATCCAGGTGCGCCTCGCACGCGGACCTGCCTCTTTACGCAACGACGCTGTGAACGCTTCGTTGCACTCGCGTCGTCTTCTTTCGCAACGGCGCCGCGCATGATAAAAACGCCGAAGCTCTCCAGCCTCGACAGGCATTCCGCGAGCAGTCGCGAAAGTGTAAACGCCGAGGAATAGAAACGTGCCAGCATTCGTGTAGCAACGCTCCCGGCCGCATATATAGCATGCATGCGGAGAAGACGCGGAAACCGGAATGCGTCAAAAGGCGGAGGTTGAATTACGTTGTGTGTCGTATGCTTCGCCCGGACAGCAGATGGTGAACTTCCCGTCCTCCTGTATAGCAGAGCGAGGAGATGGGGGTATATAAATGAAATAATCTCACGTACAAAAAAAAAAAGAAACAAGACGAAAATGCGCTGAGCGCATCTTCCCTCTTTTTCTGTACTGCTCACCCTCTCCCGCATTTTTAAAAATTATTCACACAAAAATTCAACAACCAATTTTTTTTTCTTGCTTCCCTTATCTCTGTCTTCCTTTTTTTTTAACCATCTTTATTTATTGCGTTCAGCTAAAGGGTATAGACACCCGACATCATGCCTCGTTAACTTTTCTGCCTTTCCTTCCCTCACTCCTTCAGTCTCTCCGGGACGAGGATTGGGCAGGCATGTAGTTATTTCACCCGCCTCTCCGTCCCACTGACCTCCAGGATCACGCGACTGCAGATGCACGTTCTCATTGGCCAAAAGGTGCAAACTGCATGCAGCGCTTCTTGTTGGCCGGAGGCGATCACGTGACGCTTCGAGGCGTTTTAATCCCAGAACGGCCGGTGACTCATCGCATTCCTAAGGGAAATAACCCCGGCCAGGTGTTCCGCTTTGATTCTCAGGGCTGAAATGCTTGGGAGAAAGTTCCGCCAGGGCCTCTACCCAAACTGTTGTTAATATTGCTTACCATAAAGCAAACTCGACGGAATACACTCCGGAGGACGTCCGTGGTTTTCAGCTAATGCTTAAAAAAAAAAAAGTTGCCGCCACCGTCTGGAAGACGTTGAAGCAACGAGCGTTAGCTGTTTGGTTTACTAGAATTGATATGACGTCATAATCATGGGATTTCACTTCTGTCCGCCACATTGGCAAAGGCGCCCGTGTGCTGTGCGATGTCAGTGCACGTTAAAGATCCCCAGGTGGTCGAAATTATTGCGGAGCCCTCCACTACGACACCTCTCTCTTCCTTTCTTCTTTCACTCCCTCCTTTATCCCTTCTCTTACGGCGCGGTTCAGGTGTCCGCCGAGATACGAGACAGATACTGCGCCATTTCTTTTCCACAAAAATCAATTTTTAATTTCCACATTGGATTTTGACGTCATCATTGGCACGCGAATTTGGCCGCCATCTTAGATTATGACGCCAATTGACGTGGCGGCCGAAGTCGGCCGCCATATTGGATTAATTAATGACGTAATTTATTAATGGCAATTATTGGCCGACATCTTGGATTCGTAAGTGACGTAAACAATCACCAGTTGGATATATCAGTGACACCACCAGTCCATCACCAATTGGGTTGCTATATAGATTTACTATGGGGCCGCCATCGTGAATTACTCGGACTTGGAAAATTTCACAGCCGAAGGGAGGTGATAGTAGACCCCCCGACAAATCCAGAAACGTGATGAGTAAAGCTAACGCTCTTAAAATCGATATGTTAAGGAATTACATCCGACCGAATCGCGAAGTTCAGCGTATACAAGCAAGCTGTGATTGGCAAATCTGACTGAACATGGAAACTAAACACAAACACTGCTGGACTTTTTAGTTTTGTCCAACGCACTGGGCATGATATTAATTCCTCTCGGTAGCAGTCAACAAGCCCTATTCAATTGAAGTATATCCATGCAGAGCGGCTAGCATGCCAAGACAGGGAGCATACATAGGTTGCAAAATTACTTCGAAGAGGAATAAATTACATTACTCACTAGTTAAACACCGCGTAAAAGTAAAAAAAAAAATACAGCAATTACTGCTAAAAAAGGGATGGCATTGCATTACAATTAATTCAGAAAACTAATGCAATTACTTTTAAACTCCTTTCTACTTATCATCCATAGAAAGAACGTTCCAAAGAAAGCACAGTAAAAGCACCGAATTCTCTTCCAGACCTGACGCACACAATCCTTTGTCTCCCCTAAAAATTCCACCCCCAGCCAGGTATCACCCTTCTCTTCTTGCCTATAAGCACGGGCTATGCCAAACATAAGACAAACGCGAAAAAAAAAAACAGCGAAAACCTGCAGGCACACGGCCAAAACTCGTCACTTTCCTTGCGCTCAAGAGAAACGAGCGGCGAAGCTCCATGCTCGGAGCTGTCAGCACCGTTTAAAGAAGCAGGTCATTTATTGCTTCGTTGGTCCCTGTCATGCCTCTTCCCGCATCCTCCCCCGCCGCGCCCCCATGGCAACGAGCGTATAATCGGGCGTCGCTGTGACCATAGCTGACGTAACCATGGGAGTGAAGCCTCGTTTTGGCGTCATCTGCCCCTCTCGCCGCCACAAGCGCCGCCATCTCGCTGCCTGGAAGATGCCCGTGACACGCGCCCTCTTGCCCATCTCCCTTATACGCACCGGCAACAGAAGACGTTGGCGGTCTCCCCTTATAAAAATGGTCTATAGAGAGTCGATAGACTCTACTGCCTTCTTATAGATATTTCTTCTTGTCTATTCATAGTCTATAAACTGTCTACAGACAAAAGCCTACTAAACGTGCATGACCATATATCTACAAATTGTCTATAGCCTGTTCTCTAGAATTTGTCCATAGACAGTCTATAGACCTTATAGATAAAATTTTATAGACAAGTTTTGCTGCGAAATTACAGCCCCAAAGTAATTCACTACATTACTAAATTGAGCTGAAAATCAACTCATCATCATCATCATCAGCCTGCCTACGCCTACTGCGGGACAAAGGCCCCTGCCATGTCTCTCCAATTAAACCTGTACTGTTCCAGCTGCGACCACCGTATCCCAGCATACTTCTTAATCTCATTCGCCCACCTAATTAAAGTAATTCACTCCGTTGTAATTTACCGTGAGGAGCAATTAGATGACTGTACTCTCAATGCAGTAAATTTAATAGTGCCATGTCTGACTTGGGACTGCTGCTCTCGGCCGCTTTGAAAATCGTGTCACGGGCCCTTCGAGGATTACTTCGGAACAGTCACGGCGTCGAAAGCAAACAGAAATGAATTCGCTTCAATATCATCTCCAACAGAAAATCTGACCGCCGACCCAACGTATCTTCCGCACTCGAAACGTACGCGTGCCGTTCGGAAAAAGCCAACTTACAAGGATGATCGAATGTTCGAAACACGGTGAATTTCAAAGTAGTGAAAAAATTGGATCTATATGAATTTGACTATATAGACATCAGTAGTCATTGATTATCTCGAACTCTATAGACCGCCGGCGTTCAGGCAGCTAGATAAGATAACTGCGGGATCTTTTTCTGCTAAGAAGTGTCGTGAATTCCAAAGAGCAGTTTTCTCTTATATCGAGTTATATACCGTCATTAGCTGAAGTTCACTTCTAATGCATACGCACGTGTGATTAAGCAAGTATTGTCTTCGAATTACCGTAATTTCCGGTATACAGTCCGCACCAGGTATAGTTGCCCGAAAGAGCACCATGCGCAACCAGCGCCTAAATATGCGTGTGCATGCACAGCGCAAGTGTCTCAAAACATCGTAACAAAATAAGTGTAGGAAATTTCAGGCATAATTGGGCGATACTGAAAAATGCAAAGTGAAAATTTTCAGCTTTTAAACATGTAAAGGCCGCCAATTGTATACACCGGAAATTAGGGTATCAAGACAGAATTTTTTTTTATGGGGGTTTAACGTCCCAAAGCGACTCAGGCTATGAGAGACGCCGTAGTGAAGGGCTCCGGAAATTTCGACCACCTGGGGTTCTTTAACGTGCACTGACATCGCACAGTACACGGGCCTCCAGAACTTCGCCTCCATCGAAATTCGACCGCCGGGGCCGGGATCGAACCCGCGTCTTTCGGGCCAGCACAAGACAGAAATGGTTTCAAACGGCCCGTCAGACTCTGTAGGAACCAACGCAAATGCTTGAACCGCTACTGTGCACATGCCGACATTCGAGAATACATTTTGTTCCGTTCCGGTAATAATAAACAATTTTGAAAAGGACTTCCCCGGATGCAGCTGATGTAAACAAAATATCCCACGGCTATTACTTATATGCTATAGCCGACTGCTGCGTATACATGTAGAAGTGTCCATATGTAAAGGAGGCACTAAGTTGCATATACTAAATTTAATAACTCTGAAGAAGGAGGAAGCATAATCAAGAATGCGCGACTGACTGGCCAGATTTCCCTCCGGAGAAAACACCCCCCCCCCCCTCCAAAAAAAAAAAAACTTTCCTCTTTTCTTCTTTCAGTATGCTTAGGTATTATAGCAAAGATGTCCTTTTCCCAGCAATATCGACAACGAGGCGGCCATCAATTCGTAATGTCAGTACATTGTTTAAATTACAATATTAAATTCACTAAATTTGCTGGGATCGCAATATGACGTATACTAATACACAGCTAACTTTCTCTACGTACAAACCTGTACGTAGAGTACGTTGTGCTGAAAAAGTTTTCACTGTCATACGGAAGTGTATACAGGCGAAGCTACGCCAAAGGTGCACCCATGTCTCTTGATCGGCAGGCAAATGTCAGCAAGTCCGATACGCTATATACGTTTTATCTCAGAAAATTATGTCATGTGACGAAGAATAAAAGTGAAAGCAAAAAATGTAGCACACGCAACAAAAAGCGAATACAGAAGATTTTTCCGTCATGCGTTACTATTTTTGCCAATTCAATCATTTCCTTCTCAGTTGACTCAACTGATCAGGCAATCTATGCCTTTCTGGCGTTATATAGATGTAACAACATGAGAAAACATCATTTTAAACTAAGAAAGAAAAGCGATTGTGGTTGCACGAGTTGAAAACCAAACCCGTGTTTCATTATTAGTTTACTTGGATGAACGTCATCTTTTAAACGAAACAAAAAATCGCACAAAACAGACGAGGTGAAAGATTGCAGAACAAACAGCTGTAAACAATACGTCGAACAATGCTAAAAAAAAGAGCGGTGAGAGAGAAGAAAGTCGCGAATAAGGAAGCGTTGTTGTCCCCCCCCCCCCCCCCCCCCCCCCCCGCCCCCGGGTTATCGCGCGCGCCAAAAATGGGAGGAAAAAAGAATCCCAGACAACGGCCCAGACAGAGGAGAGGAGCCTCCCTGATATATAAATACACAATGGGAGAGGGTGCTTCCGCGTTCTACGAGCAATGCAGCTCGGCATTTCACGTCGCATGCCTGCCTCCTTCACTTCTTTCGCAACTAAAAGAAGAAGCTTAATATAGCTTGCAAACAAATCGCCGCCTCAAAGACTTGTTAAAAAAAAGAAAGAAACATACAGGCTATCTAATACCGTACTTTACACATGGATCTGCCAACTATTATGCGCCATACACATGCTACAATACAGAGTCGACTCCATATGCTTGCGGGACGCAAATAAATATTAGTGAAACGAAGTTATGCGCGTGTATTGTTAAGTTCGTTGCACCGACCCAAGGCTCATACGCTTACAATCGTACGACGGTATACATGTTAATAAGCTCGTGGTTATGTATGTGCACGTGCTGAATTGCTTTCTATCAAACTGTATCACAAAGCTGCCTATACTTATAAGTGTATAAGCGCGAGTTCTTCCGTTTCTGTGGCCTATGCAGGTGCCAATAATATGGACGCAAACGTGCGATTTTCATGCAGGCAATTATTGCTCTCCCAGTAAAAGTGACAGCCACAAATTTACTTTTCTACACGTGATCCTTTGGACGAAGTATTCCTAGTTCCTTTCTTTTTTTGTTTTATAATCCATGAAGAAGGAATGATTGTTGTTGCCAAGCGCGAAATGTCGTTCAAATGCATGCGTGCAAATTCGTGGACATTGTGGCAACGGTGCGAACCTACAAACATCAATCGATCACATTAAAGAGGTTGCTTTTATTTGCCAATTGATTGACTGAAAAGAGCCCAAATACGGATCGGTGAAGATGGTATCTGATATTGAACACACGCAAATAACAGGCGCAATAAATTGATGAAAAATATTTGAAAAGAATACCAATTTCGGCCGGGCTCTTCATGCGAACTGTGGCCGTTAAAATGGGGGGGGGGGCTCTTTGTGGAGCCAAGGCGAGTGTGAAGGACGCTCGCGCCCTTCTTATATATAGTCACTCAATCTCCGTCCAACGAACGTCGCTGCGAAATCAAGACCGGCGGCTGCGTACAGCTGTAAGCGCATATTGCGTAAACATCGCTTATCCGCGGGACGTCTCCTAGTTACAGAAAAAGAAGTCGGGAGAGGGAACCCGCACTCATGCGGCGATTACGGGCGGCCGCCGGAGTGGAGAAAGAGGAGACGAAAGCAGGAGCTGGAGGATCAAGCGCCGCGAACGCCTGCCGGTCACAGACCATGGTGCCAGGCAACTACTGTCCGTATAGAAACCAACGACAAGAACAGCGTGTTTTACAGAAGGGGCGCCTGGCACTGGGGCTTCACCGCAACGCTCTACTACTCGAAGTCTACGCACGCCCGGAAAGTAGACCGGGTACACCTCGCGCGCTCAAGTATTCTCGACTGTGCTTTGCGCAGACTTCGCTGTACTATACCGTCAGCGCTGTGCACGTACTGCAAGATGTCACCATGAGATCGGAATGAACGGACGGGACTCCGCCCCTAAGTTAGCGCGGCTGAATCCAGATGTTCGCAGTCACATCCAGCGATGCGTTCACTGACGCTACTTGCGGTTATCTTGCAGGGTTGCACTTCTGCAAGCGGCAAGGAACCCCTGGCAATACCGCGGGATCTGCGGGAAAAGCAGCGTGACGGCTCACCGTGCTGTCCGAAGGTGATGATCTTCTCGGCGGCCATGTGGAAGTCGTCGTCGTCGTCGTACTGCTCCCCGGGCTCGAAGGGCGCGTCGGCCTGCATCATGCCGGCGTCGTAGCGGTCCAGCAGCCGGTGCAGCGGGGGGATGCCCGGCAGCGCGCGGCGCGTCACGTTGGGCGCCCGCTTCATGCCCAGCTTGCTCAGAATCTGCGCCTTGATGGCCTGCAGCCGCACGGCACGAGACTGCGTCGTAAACGCGCCGCACCGCGTGCAGTTAGTGGCCGCGTCGGTCGTGGCGACCGGCGTCGACGTCGTCGTTGGCTCGGCGCCGGATGATGCGGCGGAGGCCACCAACACCGCCAGGGAAGACGCGAGCGCGAGCGCCGCCGCAGCACAGCACCGAGAGGAAAGCATGGCGCACCGAGAGAAGGTGGGCATCGCGCGCGCGCTTAAATAGGTCGGCGCCACGCCCCCCGACGGCCGCCCAGCCAATGGCGGTGACGCCCGCACCGGGAGGCAGGATGCGCCGTGCGGCGCGCGAAACCGCGTGGGACTCGTGCGCGCGCGTCCGAAGCGCGCGAAGTTGCGGCGTGGTCGGCCACCATTTGTCAAGAAAAAGGCGCTGGCATGCGCGTTATTCGCATGCGAGCTGCACGTGACGCAAACGCAACCCACAAGTGAGTCGCGCGAGCGGGCCAGGTCTCGTCCTTTGATGCGTGTTTGCAGAAAAGAGGCTTGCCTTTATTTCGCACTGTCGTCGCTTCCGTCAAGTCCCGTTGCTTTAGGACTAAGGAGCTTGCCGCCACGTGATGACATCTGCTCCGACCGCAATTAGCTGTGTCAGCTTTGCTGCGGGTGTTAGCCTTCGGTTGCGCGGCGTGTGCGAAAGCGGCAGCTATTCGCAGTCACGTTCAAATGTTCGCCTATCGCACGGTCTGGCATACAGAAAAAGACGCACGCCAGCTTTCCCGACGTCACTCAGAACACCCGTTCTCGTGTAGTAAGCAGCCTATGCAGTCACTGATAGGAAAGACTCCAATGACCTCTGATCTTCCCTTCTGCAGAGTTTCAAACCAGAGTAGAGGGAGGGACCCCCTCCTTTCAAGCAATAAAGCATTTTCACAGTCAGTTATTGAGTAAAACTTCCGGTGTGGTCCGCACCTCCTGCTCTTTGCATTATTATTCAAACACCACTTTATATTGTATAGATTCTATGCTGTACAGTGCGGCGAATGCAACACTGTAGCGGGGCATTCTATAAATTAATCAATGTGCTCTTCGACGACATGATCGAATATACCAGGTGTCTGAGGGAAGGTGATCACTAATTTTTTGAAATAATGTTTTTGAGGTAACGAGAAGAAATTTAAGGCATAGTAATATGAGTGTTGGCGGCCGTCAAAAAACAGGTAAATCATTTTAACTAGCTAAGTTATTAACTAAATTCTAATAGTTAACTTTTTAACTATTGCCAATAGGCACCTGATTGTAATTAGAGATTTGTAGCCTGCCGTTAATAATAGCCATATCAGTTTTTAGAATTTCGAAAACGCCATTGCTCTCGCCGCTGTGGCACGACAAAATTTGGCTATTTCGACTAGCTGTGACCACTGGAGGGGTTGCTTTCCTGCATACTTTTCGAAAGTGCATGTATTCTAGCACGATGTGGCCAAATTTTGTCGTGCCACATCGGCGAGAGCAATGGCGTTTTCGAAATTCTAAAAACTGATATGGCTATTAATAATAGCAGGCTACAAATCTCTAATTACAAGAAGGTGCCTAATGGTTATAGTTAAAAAGTTAACTATTAGAATTTAGTTAACCCGTTAGCTAGTTAGATTCGCCTGTTTTTTGACGTCCGCCAACGTTGGCATTACTATGCCGGAAAAAGCCTCTAGTTACCTACAAAACAGTATTTTTAAACAAGAGTGATCACCTTCCCTGAAACACCTGGTATATCGAATAAACAAAGGTTTGTCGAAAAACACGAGCGCTAAGCTTTGTCTTTTTGCCTGCATAGCTGTAGGACACGATGCGTATGAGGGAAGAATGACATATATTTGCACTTTATACCCTTGTTTTGTGTCAAGTTAAAACCCCCAGCGTACGTATATATGAGGAACGAGGAACTGAAGAAAGTTACTCGATAATTTTGTGTGACAAGCACAGTTCTTTCTATTTTCTAAATAGTTTTCCTCTTAGCGTATTATATCCAAAGGTCATTCTCTAGTTTAGTGAAGAAATGACCAAAAAATTCACAATTCTGAGCAAAAAGTTTGTTCCCTCTCATAGTGCTCACGAGTGTACATACCTGAATTCTCGGTGGGGCACGCAATTCCGCCGGTGGCTGCATTAGTGCAGGAGTTATTGAATTTTTATTCTTCAACGAGGACTGTGTACACGTACTCGCCTGCCGAAGCCAAACAAGGGATTGAAGGGCACAACCCGGCAGTTGTAAGCGACATACGCACAATGTAAGTGAATGAAGTAATGGTTTGAACTAAAGTGTAACTGATCAGAAAGTGATCAAACTGTTTTTTGCTTGTTTTCGGCTACTGAGGTCATTAGACTATCAGGCAACAATCACTTCGAGGTATGGTTGCTATACAGCATATGCCGAATCGTCTTATATTATGCAAGCTTAATGTTTATAGTTGTATCGTCGGCGTTCCTATAGGCATTTTAGCTTGAGTATTTGGAAGCTAGCAAAGCTCTCTATACAAACGAATTCCGCCGAGCGGACCGCACAATTATGTGTCTGGAAAACATGGCGGCGAAAAACTGTCGCAGTATATATTCTTTCGCATAGACATGGCAGCGAAGAGTCGTTTTCATTGATTTTGCAGCAAATGAACAGAATCTCAAGCGCATTGCGCACCTATATAGCTTCTGAAACACGTCGAGCAGAATCGATTCTCTCAATTTCCCCCGATAGGGACTGCAGCACTTATATAGTGCATTGGTCCGACAACTGTGCTATATGGAAGAAGAGTGTATTCCGAGCCATTTAGTTGGTGCAGAGCAAAGAGCTTGATAGTCACAAGACATCCTGACACAAGAAACATCCTCGCGCCGAGTGTGCTCCTCTGATTGTCGATTTATTGTAGGCTGTACGTGACACTCTTTGTCGCTACGTGGCTCTCCTCTCTCTGTCTGAAAGCGGCGCGTCAGCCTTTGACAAATGAAGAGTACTGTTTAAAAAGGAACCAGCAAATATTTATTTTGTAATAACTGGTTGCTGACACCATATATGGTTAGTGGTGGATTCTGCTCCACAGTCCATTTAATCGCAGTACATACTTATCTCATCACCTACGGGTTACCCCCCCCCCCCCCCCCACACACACACACACACACACCACACACAAAACTGTCGAGCGTGAGGGGCGAAATAACTAGCCGCTCCTTTCTCTCTGTCTTGCAATAATGGTTGAGGTTCGTTGCATCGCAAAACGATTCCGGGAAAGAACAACGTATAATATAAGAACGAGGTTCTATGCATGCATCTGACTCACTTGCAAGAACTGTCGGCGGTGTAAGCGACGGACCAAGCGACGGACGTCTTGAGAATCATGACCACTTATCGCCGGCGAGTCAACGGCGCGAATCGGTGCAGCCCAAAAATATTTCCAATTGCAGTTTCTTGCTCAGGCTGACCGCTTTTTGCGGCCTCTATACGCCATTACACTGAAAGGGCCCCGCGGACATGCGCAGATTGGCTAAACAGGCTTTTGGCCGAGCCCGGGTCGGGCTCCGCGGGCCACTTTCAACACTTTGCGAGGATCGGTGGCGCGTATAGCTCTCAGTTTTGTCGACGTTGACTAGCTCGAAGATCGGAGAAATCGCTCTGCCGAACGGGTCGCTGAAAGCGGAGGAGATGCCAGGTGGCTCCAAAGAGATACGCAGCCAGCTTGTTTGATAAGTCGTGAGGTTCATCTCGCCGGTCTTTACTTGAACGCAGGATGCGTTGTGTTAGGCAATCCCGAGGCAAGGTGTACGAGGGTGAGCGAGAAACTACGACATCCCTTTCGACGAATAGAGAAGCTCGAAAGTGATGTCACATAGGAATTCCAGAATGAAGTACAAGTTTTATGTACTTTGGTTGTGGAGAGTGGCGCGAATAGAATTCGCCGCAGCACAATAATTATTCTCTTCTTGTCAGAAGCTTTGCAGGCAAACACCCACAGCGACCTGCACTAGTTGTCAGGTGGGTTCACGAGGCGTCCAAATTTTCAATGCTGACATTAACGTATTACTGTTCATTGTCGTTTGTAAATAGTCAACGACAGCCGAGCCTCTGCTTCTCTGCAAGAGCTCGAGGGGTACCGCACTTCGACGAAGAAGACTAATCAACGGTTTCTTCCGAATTCGTGCAGCTTGTTAAGCTAATTTACATGTTCGATAACATTACAGTAATATGGTTAGGCTCCATTACAGATGCGTGCTAAATGTAGTAAACATTAAACCCTTCCGCTTTTTAGTTTTGCTATCAAGCGGGAGTATTGTGTTCATCCCGCCTACATACGCATTTATTAGCATAATCAGCCTAGAGGCAAGATTAATGTCATCGGCCGAACATTTCCGCGCCGCCCCGTAGTCTGGGCGTCAGCTGTCTATGATTATTGTCACTACGCGCATGGTTCAAGCCTGCAGGCTTGGATGCTGCCATTGAATGGACTGGTGTATGATAACGGCAACCATTCTCTCGCGCTTGGCCCGCGGGCACAGGCTTGGTGGTGAGGTTTTTGTTACAAGATCATGCATCATGTCCCACGTTCTCGGACAAAAAAAAATTGAATATTGAATTATTTAAAGGTATTGTATGGAAATATGGAATGTAATGGTCCATTCTTCCAACGTGTAACAAAATCTTTTTTAGAGTGTTTCCATCACTCGTTAAGACTTCCGTAGAAAACCAATGGCGAACGCTTTTGACGACATCAAAAACGTTAATAGGAAACAAATGCAAGCCTGCCGACAGGAGATCTGCGGATATATTGACTGTTCAAGTGAAATCTTACAATATATGAAACAATTTCGTTCATAAACTGGTTGCCGTTCAAAAATGCGTTTGTCCAAAATTGTTGGGTGTGGTGCCGGTGCTAGGCAATTGTTTTTCGCGTTAAGGTCGTGGGCGCCGACTGGGAAATTAAAAAAATTTCCCCCGTTTGGGCCCGAGTTGTAATAACTCATATCCCTACTTTGTCTTAATCTTGTACAGAATGTGCATGATAAGGCATAAGCTCGTCTGGTGTTTGTTTGTTTCGAGACTCCTCAACCCCCGCTCACTCTTGAAACCAGAAATACTGGATGCGCAGCGCAGCCGACGAGGCAATTTTTTGCTGCATGGTTCCCGGGGTCGCTGCCCCACGCATCCACCGACAGCAAAGATTGCACTGTCGCCGCAGAGTGCTTTGTGCAGGAATAAATGCGGTTCGTTAGCTAACCTCACTTCAGCGCAGAAAAGACACGTCAGGATGCTTGTATCGTTCGCACATGGACTCATGATCTCGAGAATTTCGTCGTGGAGAAAACCCTTCAGCGAAAAATTTAGCATATCGCGTCACAACCACGGCTCAACGAAATGTGACAGATATGCGTTGCGGTGACACCTGAGCAACCTATATCGATGCTTGAGATTCATGCGTACAGCTACAGCCAGAATACAACGACGGAAAATCTTCAAGATTCATTTGTTATAGTGACGAACGAAAACTATAGAGATCACAGCAGGAACATTGGGACGTCATGAAAATTATCCTACCTGCCTTGCACGCTGGATGCTTTGTGGTATGCAATCCCGTGGCAAGGTGTATGAGGACGGGCGAGAAACTACGACATCCCTTTCGACGAATAGAGAAGTTTGAAAGTGATGTCATAGAAATGCCAGAAAGAAAGCACTAACCCGGTTCGCGCGCATGCATCACTGCATTATTGGCCTCTTCTCAATTAGACATGCTGGCGGCGATTTTCTGCCGCAAAATACCACCACGAACATGTTACAAGGAAGCGTGCGTTTCCTCTGTTCTTTCTTAAGAGTTCATTTATGGTAAAATCAATTCAGCAGCAAACACCAACAAGGCCAGCAGCAGGTTGTTGCTATATATATCCAGGCCTCGATCCAGCAGCAGGCCTCATTGCGGGACCAGCCAAGGATCGGGAGAAGTGATCCGCAAGCTCTTGCTTGGAACAGAAGCTGACAGGAAGGAAGCATGCGCAGTTGTCCACATATATCCAAATGTGCGTGATAAAAACAAGAATGCCGCTTCAGCTTAATGAATAATCAGGAATGATTTTACAACAACTAGATCAGAATAAGGGTTGCGATAAGCTCAGCGTTGTTCAGGAAGATGTCATCAGAGATCTACGGCTGTACGCCGGCAAGACATCTCACATATATGAACTTTTGGGGGATTACTGAGGACTGTTGCGCCTGAATAATCTCTGCGTGTCATTTACTTAAAGTTCAGTGATGGAAAAGGCCGAGTTTCTTCAAACATCAAACCTTTTTCAAAACTGTTTTTCCGCGCCAAAATCGGCCGCGCCCAACTGTATACATGCGCTTGTAAAAATCAACTTAATAGCTAGGGCGCTTATTAGCGAAAGATAAACACACACTGAATGGTTTGTTTGATAGCTCGGTAGTTCTCAGGGCGCAAAACTATGGTAAGGCGCACCGTTGTTCGTTTGTCGGTACTCGAAGCAAGTGGCGCACATGTGTACTAAGTACTGCTCTATACAATGGGTTAAATAACCGGGCAACAGGTCGATTTGGTTACGGTCTGGAGTAAGACTAGGGTGCTGATGAAGATACCATCAAAAAATCACGATAGCCACCTAGCTGGAAAGTCCTAAAATCAGCACTTTTCAGACGATTCGTTGCAGCCGAATAACTAGTGCGTGCTATTTCAGTACAGTGCGGGGAAAAGCATTGCTTAGCGTTGCTGAGGGGGATGTCATCAAACATACTCTGGTCATGATCCATGCACTATAGACGGAGATTACACATCAGTACTTTCGGAAGATATTGAGCAGTTTATACGTGTCACCTGCTTAACCTGCGAGTGGCCCCATAGTTGCAGCTTGAGGGAATTGTTGCGATTGTTGCGTTTTTATAAAGGTTCATTAAACGATCGTGCAACAAGTCGATCAGAGTACGGATTAGGTAAGCTAAAGATTGTTAAGACAGATGTCATCAAGCATTGCCAGGACACAGATCCACCACTGCGCACCATGCAGGAGATCACATTCCAGCAGTTTTGACAGATATTGAGCAGTGCTACGCATGAATGACCTCTGCGTGTCCATTCATTGCAATGCGAGGCGACTATTCCTTAGTGCAAGGCGATGTCATCAAACATACCCTGGACATTGATGCACGCAGCGCGCCAGACGCAGAACACATTTACCATACTTCTGAAATATACTGAGCAGTGGGAAACATAACTTGTGCGTGCGCTATGGTTACAGTGCGAGGCAAGTATTACTTCACAATGTTAAGCGAGATGTCTTCAAACATGCTCAGGACATATCAGAAGCTTCGCTATGTGTACGGCAAGAAGACATGAACGTCAATCATTTTCCGAGCACACGCCATATCCTGATCGAGTCACTTGCATGCAAGTACACCAAAATAACACCTCAGACTTTCATAAACTCTCAATCACTCTAAAAAAAATGCTAGCGTAGTGCACATTGCTGCAAAGACCGTGTGCCAAATCTTCAGCGCTATGTCCGGACTTTTGCCCCTCATGGTCTCTCCAATTTAGGCAGGGCGACAGAATGTAGTCTGTTCCTCGCCCCTAAAATTTATTATGTACTCCCATTTATTAATTGCACAAGAATCTATATACAGCGTTTTCGCAGACTTTTCGCCACTCTTGCGTGTGATTTTCGTCTTTTGAATCTATGAGGCGTGAAAACCTTTTCCGGCCTGTAAGCGCTGGCGGCCTTGGTTTAGTCCACCTGTATGTCCGGAAGATATACTTTCACCTTTCATGTTTTTCTGTGACACAATACACCCAATAGTGCGTGCATTCTTGCAAGTCAGTTTAGTTCATGTTTTACTGAACCTCGAATGTTTCTGACCGCCCGTGTTTGTGGGGCGTCAGGCATGAGGTGTATTTGGCTGTTCGTTTTATGCTTGTTCGTTTCTGCCCTGAGTTCCTGTTTTCAATGCCGAGGAAACGGGTGTACAATGATTTAATTTCTATGCTCTTCCCTCCGCCCATGTACCGCTCCGTGTATTTTGGTTTACCGGGACATGACGCGTACTCAAAAGAGTACGCAAAATGCCCTTCTTTCCGAGTACCAAGACCTTTTTTCTGTAGGCCACATAAGCCACATAGCGAGGCATTTCTCGTTAAAACGTGGTTAGAAAAAGAATGGTATTTTTGTGCCCATGATAAATTGCCTCCTTTGTGATGTTCAGAAAAGATTGAGCATCGTTTCATCGATTGGAAAGACGCAATACTTGTTTTGGGATATCTTGCACGAACATTAAAAAGAAGACTTCATTTGACACCGCACTCCGTATATCTCAATGCACTGCCATTTGCTGATGAGCCCTTAGACGTGTTCTTTCTCATCGGACTGCACAGACTCTGGAGAACATGCATGATGAACCGACGTTGTGAATCTGTTGTTCCTTCAAAATACCACTTCAGCAGAATGATTGTTCATCTAAAGGAATTGTATGTTCAAACCGATTTTGAAGCGTAGTGGCAACCTCTCCTGTGTTCTGTGCTCTTCAGTGCCCTTTTTCTAGTGCATCGTTGCTCAGGTGTGTCGTATATCATGAGTGATGTGCTCTGTGTTCCGTATTTTCTCGTGCTTGGTTTAGGTGCGTCGTAATGTGCCTTGTGTTGATTCGCGATTTATTTCTTCATGCTTTGTGCATAGTTCATGTACACAGAACATTTCTTCACTATAATGAATATCATGTTTAAGAAGAAAAAAAGAGGCAAAAGCATAGTGCCCTCGCGCAGCGGATAGCGAAGCTCATCTGTTCGCGCCGTCGAGGCTTCGAAACACAGTAGGGGCAATATTTATTTCATTTTGCAGGCACCTGAGAAGCTTCAGACAAACCTCACGCCTTTTCCACCCTTACAAAATTTCTTTAAACAGTCTATAGACTGTCCATGGACTTCTGTCTGTAATGTCCATAGGCTGTCTATAAACAAACCTATAGAGAACAGTTTATAGGCAATACAAATCCTATAGACAGCCTATAGAGAATCTGTAGATTCATGGCCATACACTTTTAGTAGACTTTTGTCTATGGACAATCTATAGACTATGAATAGACAAAAAGAAATATCTATTGAGAGGCAATAGATTCTATAGGAAGTATATAGACTGTCTATAGACCATTTCTATAAGGGCAGGATTGCTGGTGAAATAGTGTTCCCGCATTAAAATTATTGTCGACTTACAACTTCGCGCTCAAATGTACATCGTGCAAGATCGGCGTGGTGATGAAGCCTCTAGCATGAAGCGATGTTCATCGTCGCCTTTGCGGCCACGGGAGCACTTTCTTTTTCTCTCCGCGGCGCTGGATAAGAACTCGAGTACGTCCACTGCTATCTCGCGGACAGGAGTGGCTCGAGCCCACTCCGCTGCTGCAGCTGAAGAGAACCAACCGACAATCGTACGCGTTCTTCCACATCCATAGATACAAGATACATCGCGGTGATGTGAACGACGGCTGACGATTTCCGTGCCATTGTTTCAGACGCCGTATATATGGCCAGCGCACAGTTAAAAATGAAAGGCAGTTATCGCTACGCTTGTGGGCCTGTAAGGCACTCGCTTGAAAAGGATTATGAAAGCTAGCTGAAAAAGCGGCATGGACGTAATTGGCGCCTGCCTAAACGTCCGGCACAATGAATGGGAGACGATAAAGGCTCTTCAAAGAGGGAGCTGCTGACATCTACGTGTTGCGCTTGGTGGAGAGTGTAGAGGAGAACTGCACGCACAGTAGTTGCACATGGTTTGGAGGATATTTAGGCGGCAGCAAACTTTATCTAGGTTTAGCTCATGAATCCAGCCGAATCTGCAATACAACTGCGCGCAATACTTGTGACCTACAGACTTATACGTATATAGTCTTGGACTTTTCGGTTCTTGGTTTGTGAAAATTCGGCGGGATTTCTTCGGTGTTTATTTCAAAACACAGTTGAGAGTGTTCTTTGGCGAATATTATTTTTGAATGAATATTATTTTTGATGAATTGCCGATTATTTTTCTTTGACTAATGTAACGTACTTGTGCGGTCAAAAAGATTTTACTTTGGCCTTTTTGTCCGCACGAGCAAATGATTTAGCAGTAATTGAGAACAACATGCTACCGCCGTTGAAAAAAAAAAATTAACGGAAGTTAAATAATGGAATTTTCAGGAAAAAATGTGGCAGTCGAAAGACTGTTGGTGTGTCGCGCTGGGTTGAGCGAGAGGGCTAGTCGTCACGTTGTCCTCGCGTTAACGGCAACGATGGATTTGCACTGAACCATCGTGGTAGCCAAAACATGGCACTTTTTGGTGACGCTTACGCATGGTTTCCCGTCAGTGCCCTTGCATGCAGTAGAAACCTGCTTAATCAAGTAATGTCTGTAAGCGCGTGACAGTGAAACACAGAGCTACGCCAACAGTAAGTGTTTGGCAACGAATTGGAGCCTCCCGGTGTGCAGACGTGTGTAAAGTAGCGGAGCAAAACCCACAGCTGCGCGTTGCCATTAACGCGAAGACAACGCGACGACTAGCCCACTCGCTCAACCCAGCTCGACGCGCCAACAGTCTTACGACTGCCACATTTTTTTCCCAAATCCACCGGTACGCGAGTCTCACCACACATCTATCTCACTTGCATATGTTGCTAATTTTCTCCTTTCACTGAGTACAGTGACCTTTTCGGTTAAAACTGAATTTCTAAAAATGGATTCGGCGTACCTTTTTTTTTGTTGTTTAAACCGAGAAGTCCCACCTCTACTTATAAGCATTATTTTTAATTACTTATGTACAAGATACTGCCGGTCCTAGTCATAGGCCTTGGGCAGGAGTGGGCAGTGCGAAAACATGAACAAAATGAACAGCAAAAAAAAAAGGCTTTGCAAGAAAGAAGTTAAAGAACAGTAATAAAAAAAATGGCGGTGGTTTAGCTCTGCTTAAACCTGGAGTGACGCGATAGCTACAGCTGGCCGGGTGGAACTCGCTCAGTCGAATTGCAAAGTCAGTCTTTCGCCGCTCCGTTTCGCTGGGCGTCCCCCCTTCATCTTCGTGCCATGCACTTGACACGGCGCATGCGCACAGCTGTTGCAGCTTGGTTTCGCCAGCGCGCCGCGCCGCTAGCAGCAGCAGCTGCTCCGCACCACGTGGCTGGTCACGTGACCAACCAGGTGACGAACCACGTGATCAGCCACGTGACAGCGTGGCGGCGCCGCCACGCTGAAGGCTTGAAATGCTACCGTAATGTAGCTGTCGCTACAAAAGCATTACAAGAAATAAATTTCTCTCAAAAGGGTTATAGAAAGCGTTGGAAACGTAGCTGAAGACACGCTTGAGACAGGAATGCTCAACGGGAGGATGCATGGTTGATACGGAAACAACCCGGAGGGTGTTTAACAAGGACCCGAACAGCACAGCGGATAGGCCCGATATTGGAAATATATTGGCCAATGTCGGTCCTGCAAAGGGCCAGATTGAAACCATCCACTTGCAATATTGATGGGCAGGTTACCTGTGCTGCTTGGAGAAGAGCATGGCAAGAACGAAGGAATCTGGCATGTTTCGTCTGCGGTTGCTGCTGAGAACGTCGCGTGAGAAGAAAACACGGCAGCACGGAAACAAAACACAAATACGAGCTGCAAATTAGTAGCACGTTGCAAAATCCCTGCACTTGCCTTTATTAATTAAGGATCAATGAAAATAATATAAAATAACGCAGGGGAAAATGCTGGGCATTTCCTAACTGCTGCAAGAATAAATTACCGTAGGTATGGATTTCTTGGAGGCCAAATGTAAAGGAATTTTTGATTACAACATGGTTCGGTACCATTCCTCACTGTCTCATTTTCACTGTACGCATTGTCTGGTACTGTCGCACGCACGCACGCACGCACGCACGCACGCACGCACGCACGCACGGAGGTTGAGGTACTCCCATGGTAAAAAGATCCTGGCTTCACCACTGTTCTGTGCACCTCTATATATCTATAGCGGTTTACGGCGTCTCTATAGCTTAGAGTGCTCCTTGTGTTATCGCGCAAATCATACACTTTGCTCTTCGGCAAAGCGCTATCCCTTGCGATAGTACTCGAGTGTCATGCAATCACATCGTTTTTGCTTTTGACAGCAAAAGCTGCAATAGCTTTGTACGAGCCATTTAGTAGATGCAATTCAGCGGGTTACATGGCAGCCGTGTAAAGCGCTTTTTTTAGGTGGCCACCACAATCACGTACTTCAAAGCGCGATTGAGGTGTCCATTTAGCCTACCCACGGAGCCAGTTATGCGGATTCCATTTCCTGAAAACCAAACGCTGCGTTTAGACTGCGAATAGGACAGCACTGGGAACTAGACTATTTGCTTCGTGCAAACGGGCCCTGGAGTCCGTGAAGTGCGCCAGTAAAGTAATCGAACCAAAGACGCAAGCGGAAGAAGGCCGTGTATGCACGTGAGCGTATAAACGCCAAAACGGGCCAGTGAGACGACCAATCGGGCAGTCGTCTGTGAAACGTCAAAATGGGCCTGCCACTCCAGACCTTCTCGGCTGCTAATGGCACTGATTGACTGAAAAACTTTATTTCATTGTGGGTTATATAGCCCCCCCCCCCCCCCAACCCCCGCAGGGTAGAACCTTTAATCCAGGGCCCCATTAGCTGCTCGGCTTTGCCAGTCCATCGGTCGGCGCTGGTCGTCCAGGTCTGTGCTGGAACGAGCAGCTTCCGATTGGAAGGGGGAGGGTTTAGGTACGGGAGGCTGAACACCGTCCCCAGCCTCGCGTGAAACGTCAAAATGGGCCTGCCACTCCAGACCCTGTCGGCCGCTAATGGCACTGACTGACTGAAAAACTTTATTTCATCGTGGGTTATATAGCCCCCCCCCCCTTCCCCCGCAGGGTAGAACCTTTAATCCAGGGCCCCATTAGCTGCTCGGTTTTGCCGGTCCATCGGTCGGCGCTGGTCGTCCAGGTCTGTGCTGGAACGAGCAGCTTCCCATTGGAAGGGGGAGGGTTTAGGTACGGGAGGCTGAACACCGTCCCCAGCCTCGCGCTCAGTCACGCCCTCTACCGGACACAGAGCGATGCCCCTCCTGCGGAGGACACCCAAACCTTTACCATTCCACGTGGGAATGCCCCAAACTTCTCACCCAGCCGCTAATGCCAAAAAATTCGTTGGAGGCACTTAGATATCCCTTAACTTCGGGAAGGCGAAAGCCGTTTGCAATTTTTACCCAAATTATAGATCTTTCGGTGAGATAACGTGACATCACAAGGTCACGTGACATTGCAAGGTCACGTGACCTAGGTGGCGATGTAACGGACGGATGGTTACCGTGAGTATGAGCCATTAAAGGCTATCGCCTTAATATGCTTCGGCTGATTAATGCGCTAAGCCTGTAAGCTTAGGTCTAATAATCTTTGTAGCCCTACAGTGCATTTTGTTACCAACACGCAGTGCAAGCTTACACGTTATACTTTCGCAATAGAGCTACTGAAAGCTGGGACGCAGTGCCGACCGTGAAAAAGTCAGGTGCCGTAGGAACAAATGACATAAGGAAATGCTGCTGCGTTAGGCATATGACAGCGATTATTAGCCGGTGTTTTATATTCGGGCGTGGAACATGATCGGAACATGATTTGCGGGACTGTGCCACTCTCCATCGTCTTTTTTTCTTGGAGCAGCTTTGAGGAAAGTTTGGAGAATCCGGTAGGAACACCGACACAAGACGAAAACGCATTTCAGGTGGCGATGCCGTTTGCGTGAGGAGGGAGGAAAGTATGTGAAATGCTCTGTCCTATACATGCAGGTGAAGTGACGTTTCATACGTCAGCTGCCAGTCCGTCTTCAAGATGAGGACCTCCTCATGCTTGATTGTTCAGTCAAGCCGTCACCTAGGAAGCCATATCAAAAAGCTAGAGAATAATTTGTGTGAGTCACATTCTTGTTCGGAACCCTGTAGAAACGTCTAGTATAAACCCCGACAACTGCACTATATCAGATAAGTTGAGAAGGAGTTGGTGTCTGGATGATATGTTAGAGCTTGCGTCTGCAACTTGAGCTTACAAAAGAGATACCATTGTTAGCGCAGTGAGCGATATCAGTACTTGCATGAAATGGTTGAGAGACTGCGTGGCTATCCTCGCTATACAAGACGCGTTCACTGCTGACTCGCATATTGCCTAGATTACACAGTGTGTCCGGCGACCTGGAACACCCTAGAATTGTCACGGAAATTTTATACCCCCGAAAAAAAAAGAGAATTGGCAGGAATACCACCAAAAATTGACCAAGTCAGAGAAAATGACCTACCGAAATTAACATGAAGGCGTGCCATGAATTGCAGCAAAACTGTGAGCGCCTGCAGCATGTGGTCCGATCACGTTGCAAAGCATATCTTTTTGCATCGAACACGTGTAATGTGTGACATCCTATTCATTTTGTCTTTTTCTCGCTGGCACGAAGAGGGCACTACATTATGCACATACTGATTTGTTTTGTACCGGCTGTCGCTCTGGCTCAGTGCACCGTCTGTGCCAAAAGTAACCGAGCAACGGTACGTGGTTTGTTTCTTAGCCGCGTAGCGAAGCACTTAAGGCAACCCTTAAGCTCTGAATCTTTGTAAAATAAGGTGAACCCTTGTTTTCACGCTACGACACCTTTCGGTCTTTAAGAGTGCCGTAAAGGCTCCGTTACACGGTTGAGAAGCAAAAACCTGTTGCTCGGTTACTTTTGGCGAAGGGAGTGCGTAGCTAGTAGCTACCCTCAAGGGAATTTTCAGCGTAATAAGCCGGAACCGCGCGGAATTCACTTTCGGTTTCCTTATGCTAGGCACGACGCTGCCCTACGTGAGCATCAATGTTGTCCCGGTAAGCTTGCTTTCAGGATGCATCGGTCTCGTAGGCCGTGATGCAGAAACAAGAACGAATAGTCTAGTTGATCTGTGTTTCAATCTATGATTGCAGAATCATGAAAGGCTGCTACTTTTTGTGAAAATCACCATGCTTATGCATGGAAACGCTGCTGTCGAAAGGGGCATCATATTGAACAAAGGGTGCTTTCATTGAAAATGCGGGGAAAAACAATGCTTTTCACTGACAGTGAACCAACCAGTCCATGCCCTCTTATTATTGTTGAAAGCCCGAAGGAAGAATTTCGGGCAGTACTATGAGTAGAATATATGACGCCTCTATACTCATGTCGAGGGTACCGTTTAGGAAATTTCCCTTATGTTTCTGAAACTGAAGTTACCTGTTGCGCGTGTGAAAGTCATCGTATTTCCATCGGACGTCACCGCTTATGTGAACCAATAAAGCGACACAAAAAAATTTTAAGCATAATTTTAGCAAACCCCCAAGTCTAAGAGCTCAAGCTTGCCATGCACTGATGGTGTGCTGAGAACAAAAACTGCTGCCAAAATCGCTGCACTGATTTCTAGAGACAATTCCTAGGTGCAGCTAAACCTGTTGCTCTTCCTTCGGCTTGCGAGTTGTTTTCTGCGTTTGTCAGCAATGCGCCGCGCTATGCCTCTCGAAAGTTGACCTCACTTCATCACCGAGGGCATACCTAGCTAGCCTCGTTGGTCACATGGAAATACGTCTTTTCTGCCTGAACTGTGCTAAGAAGACGGCCTGTACTTGGAGAACACGTTGGACAGTTTGCAATACTTCATGACAACATTCAGAAGCCCCCTTGTCATGTAAACACTTTCATAATGTAATAACTTTTTCCAGTGAACACGATTTTTCGTGCTGTACATTGTCCCCTTTTCACATTATTTCCCCTATCTCATTTTGTGGTGCCCGACGGCGTGAACGTGTGATAAATAATGAGAGGGAGGAGAAAAATATTTGTGCCCAACGTCTGTTTCTGTTCATCACAGCGTTTTGTGGAAACGCAATTGTCTTCTAATTTGAACTGTCTGTTTCAATATTTCAACTACTCTAGCCTATTCGATTATATTTGCAGCCAGTTTCTATTACTTTTATCTACTTCAAAAGAAAAAGTGTGTTCGCCCACACTTAGTGAAAACATCATATGTACGGAAGAAAAGGAAAAGGTAGCCACCGATATTAAAGAGGCGGCAGAGTAGCAGGGATTGCAACTTAAGTCGCTGCCTATAGCTGGAAGTCCTTTATAGGAAAAAAAAAAATCAGCTTTCGCAAAGAGGAAGAGCAAATCTGTTTTCATTGCAACTTTTGTAGTTTCAGTAAAACCCGCCGCGGTGGCTCAGTGGTTAGGGCGCTCGACTACTGATCCGGAGTTCCCGGTTTCGAACCCGACCGCGGCGGCTGCGTTTTTATGGAGGAAAAACGCTAAGGCGCCCGTGTGCTGTGCAATGTCAGTGCACGTTAAAGATCCCCAGGTGGTCGAAATTATTCCGGAGCCCTCCACTACGGCACCTCCTTCTTCCTTTCTTCTTTCACTCCCTCCTTTATCCCTTCCCTTACGGCGCGGTTCAGGTGTCCAATGATATATGAGACAGATACTGCGCCATTTCCTTTCCACAAAAAACCAATTATTATTATTCAGTAAATAGTTTTTACTGTCCATTATCACATAGGCCACTGTGTTTTCCCGCTTTTCAAAGCTCAGACAATTTTGACTGAAATAGTCAGGGAAAACAGGGAAAAGTAAAAAAAAAAGTATTTCAAAACAGTAGCTTGCTAGACACACCGTTACAACTAACGTTGCTTACAAACACATCAATTACCAAAGGCATAATCAATGATACAGCGCCGTGTTGCATTTCCTTGTGCTCAAAAACATTTCTGAATATGTACGATGAAGGTTGCGGTTATAAGTGCATGGAAGAGGCTGACCTGCAAGAGAATAAGTTACAGGTCTATACGCTAGTATGTTACACAGCCTCCCCACATTTAACTTCTTGGACTATCGATGCGATTGATAAGGAGGGGAATGAGTTAGCATGTGGGCTCCAATTTCGTGTGAGCACTGACTCGTGGCGCCCTCTCTGCGCAGTGACATAAATTAGCGTGTGCGCTATACGCATATGTGCTAGCATGAGAGGCTAGCAGTTTAACGCGTTGGGAGAAAGGCTGCTCGGCATGTTTTCAAGTACTTAGAAATAATCTGGGATATTATACATTTTCTTCAAATGAGGCGTCCAGTTTGTTCAAGCGTTTGATCAGATGCCATCAAGAGTACAGAGAGAGAGAGGGAAAAAAACCTTTATTGGGAATCTTCGTCGTGGCTGGGTCCTAGATGATATTGCAGGCCTTTGCTGCAGCCCAGACCTTGCCCAGTATCCTTGTCTGTACAATGGTGCCCGAGTTGAGCGGCATAGCCTGCCACTGCTTGAGTGTATACATAGTTGCCGGCTTCGAGTTGTCTTGGCAAAGCGAGGTCATGTGATGCAAGTTAGCTTTCTTCTCACATGTGTTTCAAGTGGCTGTGTGGAGTGTGGGGTATAATATCGCATTCGTAAATGTGTAGCGTGTGAAGGCATTAGTCTGGAGCTGTCTTCAAGCGTAGTCTTCAGTCTGTTCTCCGTCAGGTAGTTACACGCAGTGACCGAACGCTCCGCGAGTTCTGCCTTGAACGATTAATAACTGGACGCCCCACTCCAGTTGTAACCAACACAGTGCTGTGCGCGTGTGTGATTCAATTCCTCTAAAATGAACTAATCACGCGCACAACCTGGACACATTTCTTATTGTGTAAATAGTTTGTACATATTACTTCTCCCCCTATCCTCTCTTCCTGTCCCCTCACCTCTTTCATTTCATTTCTCCATTCTGCCTGCGATCCTTTATTTCCGCTGCCCCAGCTCAGGTGCTTCAGTATCGATGGCAGATGCCGGGGCTAGCAAAAATCTTTTCCTTCCTTTTTACTATCATTTTTAATAAAACCAGTACCACCACCAGACCAGCCAGTGGCCACACGCTCAAATGCTCGCGCATGCAAATGTCCGCGTGCTCTTGCGTTTGTAGGCGGTCGCAAAAAACCGGCCACGTTTTCGAAGTTGGACTGGTTCGTGCAAGTGCACACGTGCTCTCGCGTTTATAGTGCATTGCGCACGGACAAAGGTTGATGGAGATGACGATTTCCAAAGCTCAGCGCGAGAGGCTGGCAGTTTAGCACGCGGGGAGAAAGGCTGCGGCGATCCGACGCCATTCATTTTACTCATTTTTATTGTTCCTGTACTGCTATAGGCTTGACAGAATTTAAATTTCTGGAGACACGTCAGCCTCTGTGTTTGGCGCCCTTCTGGGTGCGCTCCATATTCACTGATCACTGCATGGTGTCTCTTCAAATAAGGAGGTGCAGTCGGCGCATACTCCCCCCTAGATGGACGCTGGGGAAGATGGATAACTAAACTGCCTGCGCTCAGGTGAAATATTTCAGCGTGCTGAATTGACTGCTTGAAAAATACATGGACATGTTATAATATCTGTTTTTCATAAATCGGACTTATTTCAGCAGGTGACCAAAACCATGGCTACGGAAGCCTCAGTAGAATCACGTTCCTGAAGAGACATCACCTTCATGAGCTCGGGCATGCTTTAATTGAGCTACAAGAGCTAAAGAGGATTAGCTCAGGGGCCTACGTTGAAGAAATTATATAAAAGAACAACTTCAAGAGTTTTAAAGGGGGCCTGATAAGATCTTGATCCCGTAGTTCCCTAGGTGAGCAACCATATCTCGTCGGGCCCTACTGAGTGATGAAATGCAGTCTGCATGCTCTCGTGAAGGGTAATAATAATTGGTGTTTGGGGAAAGGAAATGGCGCAGTATCTGTCTCATATATATCGTTGGACACCTCCGGAATAATTTCGACCACTTGGGGATCTTTAACGCGCACTGACATCTCACAGCACACGGGCGCCTTAGCGTTTTTGCCTCCATAAAAACGCAGCCGCCGCGGTCGGGTTCGAACCCGGGAACTCCGGATCAGTAGCCGAGCGCCCTAACCACTGAACCACCGCGGCGGGTCGCTCGTGAAGGAAACATTGCAAATTCAATATGGAGGTTTCACGCACAGTGACGAAACTGGTATTCTTCTTGCATTTTTTAACTATTATTCAAAACTCTTTAGGAGTGGTGGGGACCAAAATTTTGGATGAGCGCTCTTTGTAGCCATCAGCGGCTAGTTGTCATGGACATACTAGGCTCACATCAGGTATATGGTATCAGAGACATCAGTAACCAACCCCTAATTCATATTGCTTGCTCCGTATTGGAGACAGTATCAGATGAGACTGCAGCCAAGAAGCTCGAATTCAGACTGACCTTGCGAAGGCGTTTGATGAAGTTAGAGCCAGTTTCTGGTTGCGGTCTTGAAGCATGCAAATATTGGGGATGTTTTTTTTTTGCTCAGCCGGGGCATTCGGATGGGGATTGAGGTAGTCCTATACAAATCTAATTGTTGACCAAAAGCTAACCAAACCTATGCCACTGCAATCATCTGTTCGTCAAGGAATTGAGTTGTCACCTTTGTTGTTTGCCCTATTTCCTGAACCCCTTTCATTATAACCATGGCTTTTCCTGGCTCTATGTGAAATTAAGATTTTAGCCTACGCTGATGACGTCGCCCTCTATAGTTTCGGCAAAAAAAGAGTGCAGGCTTTACATTCGACAGCATAGTTTTGTGAGGAATCAGGTGCGGCTCTTAAGTTAGATTACTTCAAAGGATTGTGGTTGGGTCATTGGGGTACAAGGCCAAGTCATTTTGGTGGTTTTGTGGCATAAGCTGGGATTGTGGCGCTCTTCAGTGCCTAGGGGTTTCTCTGCAGCAGGTTCGCAAGAGTAGGGCATACTGGGATTCACAAATCTTTTCTACGAAACGAGAAAACCAGGCTTGAATGGGTCAGGAACCTTCAGTATTTCCTGGGGCGCAAGTCTGCAACATCTTGGTCGCAGAGCTTGTCTGTACGCCCTGCAAGCTCCGTATAGTGTGAGGAAGGAAGTGCAGGTAATGCATATAATATTCTCAACATTCATGCCGCGCTCTCAATGGGCGCCTATACGCGTCACCACAACTGGTTTCTTCCTTTATAGTCTGGTGGAGTAGGCCTTGTTCACTTGTTTGTGCACCACTTTGTTTTTTTTTTTTTTCAAATCGGGAGACGACTCTTTTCTAAGTAGCCGTGCTTATTAGGCGTCTTTGTGCTCATTTGCCTTTCCTATATTCGCCTGGGCAGGCTCAAAGAAGTTGCTAACACCATCAATTTCCTCACCGTACGCTTTTATTTCGGCTGCCTGTATAGCCTCACCAGAAGACAGACTCAGGTTCTTACAGAGTGTTCCCTGTGCTGTTGCATCGGTGGCCTTATCTGTGATTTCTTGGCACCAGTGTTTTAAAGCGTGTTAAGCGAATGCACATTCAATCTGCTTCAAAAACGCTTTCTGCGATGACAGTGTACCTGCCGCGGTGGCTCAGTGGTTAGAGCGCTCGGCTACTGATCCGAGTTCCCGGGTTCGAACCCGACCGCGGCGGCTGCGTCTTTATGGAGGAAAAACGCTAAGGCGCCCGTGTGCTCTGCGATGTCAGTGCACGTTAAAGATCCCTAGGTGGTCGAAGTTATTCCGGAGCCCTCCACTACGGCACCTCTTTCTTCCTCCTTTCACTCCCTCCTTTATCGCTTCCCTTACGGCGCGGTTCAGGAGTCCAACGATATATGAGACAGATACTGCGCCATTTCCTTTCCCCAAAAACCAATAATTATATTATAAAATAAAAAGCTGAGCGAGCACTCACATTACGGAGTGCTTGGAGGTTGCTTCACTTCCGCCACCAGTTGGCGCGGTATTGCACTGCCTCCGGGATCGGCCTGGGACATTATAGCGCGCGTCTTTTCTATCCTATCTTTCTGTCCTATCTTTAAACTCTCCTACTTTCAGCACGTGGTAGCGATTGTGGCTCAGCTTGAGCCAGTGGGCAGGCCTGTGCACTTTCCTTTTCATTTTTCCTGGCAACAACAGAAGAAGAAGCACTAACATTATTCACTGTTTAGCTGCAAGAGGCTTTAAACGTTGCTAACGTCCATACATGCTTGCGGCGTCTGCGCGACGTTAGCAAAAACAACTGCAGCAGGAAAAGTGGGAACCGCGCTTCCACTTTTCCTGCATCAGTTGCTTGTCTCCCGTGCTACCCTGCACGATGTGCTTTTTCTTACCGAGCAATAGTAACTGCGAAAAACCAGGGAGCAGTGGTCTATGTTTGACGGCTTCTGAGCTCGTTCAGATTTACCGTGGGTTACTTACCGCTTAAAGTAATGTATACCGCTGCGCAGGCGATGTCGGGAGCCCTGCAGGTGAGCAGGGGATGGCATCCCAGGAGGAGGCTTGTGGTCTGTCACGCCTGTTCACTGCATCGGCACAATTCTGAAAGTAGCGTATACATTAGCATTAGGCTATATGCGACTCTGACCTGTGCCACTTCACAGCAGTGTATCCTAAGTTGCTCCTAGTTTATTTATGGAAATAAGCATGCGGGTCAATCAGCCGAAATAGTGACATGTTCCATTCAGGCACTTTCCCTTTTTCAGAAAAGTTTGGGTCCAAAGTTGGGCCTTAAGGGAAAAGAAAGTTTTAATTAGCTTTGAAAGAATTTTAAGAATTAGCAGGAAAATGAGGGAAATTTTGGGGGGCTGAAGATTTTACAAACTACCTCGACAAATTAATGCTATTAATATAGGAAATCGGTGACGCCGGTGACGCCGATATTCGAAACGCCGTAGTGCACGGCACGCTATCTTATCTGTAGGCTCTGCTCTGTCCCTTCTCTGTATTCGTCCATTATACCAACCCGTGTGATCAACTCGAAGAACTGGTCAGGGGGTCTTGTAACTGGCGGTACCGATAGCTGATTGGTCCTCCCCTCTCGTACCGCCTTCCCTCAATCAAATTCATTCGTGTCCGAAACATGAGCAATCTTCAGTCACTGCAGTATGAGCAAAGATTGAGAGGACTATATACACATCAGCACGCGAATCTTCAACAAATGAATTCTCAGGGGCCTATGCTTGCAGAAGGCGGATTTTGGAAAGGATAGAGCTCAAGAACTTCGGCCTGCTGGTTCCCGACCTCTCGCCTGGTACACAAGTACGAGTGTACAGATACTTTATAAATAGCTGGTCACCAATGCGGCATACGAGTATGCTGACGAGCGTGCGTATATGTGAACATTGCATGGAGAAGCTCTCCCCAGTGCCCCTAACAATGGAAAAGTCCGTTAGCCTGCCTTAGGCATCAGAGGCAACCAATGAACTTTTTGTTTGCACATTTAAATGGCATTGGACAACTCGACAAGCTCTAGTTACACCTTGCATAATACACTCATGCATTCTTCACTCAATCAACTTTGTCAGCTAATTTGTCTGACTATTATGCACTTCATCATTTCGCATGTTACTCGCCGATGCATCATTATTTATTTATTTATTTATTTATTTATTTATTTATTTATTTATTGCTACTGCAATCCCGTAGTTGGGATTTTAGCAGGGTGGGGATACATACTAGGCAGTTTAAGAAAACAGGCAAAGGTAAACAAAAATAACAGTGCAAGTTGAAGCTCTTCTGCACCATTGCGAATACAACAATTAAACATATACAACAGAACAGTGAAATAGCATCTTAGTATATATGCATTTAATGGCCGCATTTTATCTTCTCCCCGTTTTTATCTATTTATTTTAACTTTTTCGCACCGCTCTCGATCCTTCCGTCGTTATCGCCCAAATTCCCTTCCTCACCTACAGAAAATGAAAAATAAAAGCAGAAATACTCTCGCGGACTTTTGGTTGCCGAAACGCCGTTCGTCTAGATTAGTTGCACACATATAGGTTCGCACGAGTAACTGTTTCGGCTTGCTCCGGGCAGCATAATTTATCAGTACAGCCCTCTTCTCAAGAAGCGCGTACACGTCAGTCAGAATTTTCGCGCGCATATCGCGAGGTATACGCCTAGCGCTGGCGAATACTGCGTGCATACCGTAAGATGCGGCCGCCTTGTCAGCAGAGAGCGCGCCGGCTGCGCACTTCCCGCGAAGCTCATGCATATTGAGCAGCGTACGGGCGGGCGGGAGCGCGCGTTAACGCGACCTAACGTGAGGCTTCTCCGTGCGCTTGCAAGCGTCATCGCTCCGACGCGGCGAGCGATTTCAGCTGAACGAATGCCATTAACGCCCATTAGGCGTGCCAACCGAAGCGCGTTGAAGAGAGGCACTGAGGTGAAGCAATGAGGTAGAGATTTCGTCGGAATGATAACTAAAGTGAGGGTGTTGGACGAGCCCGTGTTCTTTCTTAATCAACTCGTCTGGAATGGGCACAGACCAGGAATCCGGAAGCGCTCGGTAGTTGATTAGGTCCTTTGTCGGAGCCTGTTCAAAATCGTGCATCGCTTCTTTAAAAGCGTATACCCGTGGACAGGCCATTGCACCACTGGGGGAAGTGCTGTGCACTGTCACATGCAGAGCCCATGGACATATCGTATCGACCTCGCCATGGACGTATCGACCTCGCCGATCCCAATTAAATAAATGATCTATGACGCTCTTTTAATGAGGTACGGGCGTGTCAGTTGCACCCATGCACCATCAGCACCGCGCATCACAACGACGACAGCATCATCGCCAGCCATATTGAGTCTATTGGAGGGCAAAGTCCTTTCCAATGTAATCTCGTTATTCCGGCGTGTTAGCGTTTAGCAGCTTGATTTCTCACCAACTCTTGGCGTCCGAACGAAAGACAAGTAAACGAGCGGGTGTTCCTGCTTTCGTCTGTTATCACTGTAATACGCTATTGGTTGGAAATAGGGGGCAAGTTTCCCTAAATCTCTTTCGCAAGTGTTGCAGATTTCTCCTTCGATAAGTCGCTATTCAAGCCCCTGCAATCGAAGTGTAAGTGAGAAGCGTTACAGACCACGCAGCTTGCATGGTGCAAGGGAGTATAGTAGTGCAGTGAAGCTCCATGTGGCTGCCATGTTTGATGGCGATGATAATTTTGGTTTGGTTTACGGGGGTTCAACGTCCCAAAGCGACTCAGGCTATGAGGGACGCCGTAGTGAAGGGCTCCGCTAATTTCGACCACCTGGGGTTCTTTAACGTGCGCTGACATCGCACAGTACACGGGGCTCCAGAATTTCGCCTCCATTGAAATGCGACCGCCGCGGCCGGGGTCGAACCCGCGTCATTTGGGTCAGCAGCCTAGCGCCATAGCCACTGAGCTACCGCGGCAGCGATGATAATTTTGATCACAATTAATGGCGCAAGCGAAGCTTGGTTGAAGAGCCACATGGCTAACGAGTTTTGATCTGTACTATATGGGGTCAGCAACCTACTGCCCCAAACATCTAACCCCAGAGAAGAAGCCGAGCATCAGGACGAGGCAGAGCTTGCCCCAATAGAAAACCGATACCTAGCGGTTCTCCATACTTATAACAGTGGCCACAAGACAAGAGTGTCTTAAAAACCACTTATCTGTTGCATGGTACGTAAGGCCGGGCATTTCTAGCCCAGTGATGACTATTTGTTAATGTTATCATGGACCATGCTGCATAAACCGCCTAAATTGAAAGCTCGCCCCCCTCCCCCCCCCCTCAAGAAAAAAGAAGCCTGACGTTTGTTTTCCGCTCGACAGACCTCTTTAGGCTGTGAGAGATCTTGCGCACAAATCAAATTACGGTGGTAACATTCATGCTAGCTTCCAAATGCTGAATGGCTGTATCAACTAGAAGTGAATGGATACGCATCAACATATCGATATGATTGCGCGTCGTATATCGACACTGAGAAAGCTTTGCGGCGACCCACGTCCCTAACCGTCGCGGTGTCTCAGTGGTTAAGGCGCTCGTCTACTAAAGCCGGAGTACTCGGGAAGGAACCCGACTGCGGCGGCCACGTTTCGATGGAGGCGAAACGCAAAAGGCGCCCGTGTGCTGTCAAGCGCAGGCTTTGCTCTTTAGCCTCCAGGGTCGAATTAGGCCGGTAGCCCGCGGCACTACGGCACCACTTTCTTCCTTTCATTTTCACTCCCTCCTTTATCCCTTTACTTACGGTGCGGTTAGGGGTACTGCGCCACTTTCTTTCCTCAAAAAACAATTTTCATTTTCATTTTTCCCCACATCCCGCAAAACGGCCTGCGTCGGCTTCCTTATTTGCGGCTTCGTTAAGGCTGACTCAACGTAGCTGGTGTCCTTTTCGTAGGAAAAGCCTCGGCAAACCCGAACGGAGCTCCCGACGCAATACCGCACTTGATACTATATTACTATATTGGTTGTAGCGGGGCGGAAAAAGCATGTCGGCATCCTACACCAACATCGGTCCTCTCTCGGGTACGTGAGGGTAGATTCTACGTAAGCGTAGTCTCCACGCAAAAAAAAAAAAAATGTTGCGGTTAAACTACTGCTGACTCTAGTTAGAGAGCGAAAGCTGCAGTGTATCGGGTAAGCAGACGCGGCGTGGCCCCCTAACGTTGAGTGCGTTCCGCACACTGGTAGGCAACGCGCCTACCCTGACAGGTGGCGGTTAAATTAATGGTTGATCGCGAGAGGTTGGTCACCCAATGAACGCTGCGGCTTGGTGGCTTAGCTCGGCTAGGCCAGGATATACGTAGCGAAAGCTAAGGCATGGCATGGTTAGCCTTGGTTAATCTTGACTGCAAGTCCAGGTTAGTCTGGTTGTCTAGCTATGTTGTCGCATTAAAGACGACACAACTGTAGTTGCGGCGCACGCGAGCTCTCCTTCTCAATCCTCCGACATGTTATCAGGCATGCGACGCAGCTGGCGAAGCGAGCGGAGGCGAGCGCAACGACGAAGAACGCGGTGTGACGTCATACCAAACGGCGGCGGCGGCGAGCCGCGCGGTGTGACGTCATGCCAGATGGCGCGGCGAGCGCGCAAAGCACAGTAATAATAATAATAATTGTTATTACTGCGCTTTGCGCGCTCGCCGCGCCATCTGGCATCGTCACATATTTCAGTGGACACCCGAACCGCGCCGTAAAGTAAGGGATAAAGGAGGGAGGGAAAGAAGAGAGAACTGAAAATTGAAAGTTGCATTGGGAATGCATTGGGAAAGTTGCATTGGTAGGGGAGCCGAGCGCCCTACCACTGGCTACTGATCCGGAGTTCCCGGGTTCGAACCCGACCGCGGCGGCTGAGTTTTTATGGAGGCAAAACGCTAAGGCGCCCGTGTGCTGTGCGATGTCAGTGCACGTTAAATATCCCCAGGCGGTCGAAATTATTCCGGAGCCCTCCACTACGGCACCGCTTTCTTCCTTTCTTCTTTCACTCCCTCCTTTATTGCTTCCCTTACGGCGCGGTTCAGGTGTCCGCCGATATATGAGACAGATACTGCGCCATTTCCTTCCCCCAAAACAAATTATTATTATTATTATTATTATTATTATTATTATTATTATTATTATTATTATTATTATTATTATTATTATTATTATTATTATTATTATTATTATTATACGGAAAGGCGCGGCGCTGCGCAGCGGTGGAACACCTGTGGCTCGGTGCTACTAGCAGCTCATGCGCAGTTGTAACTAGGGAGCGAGAGAGAAATGCACCGTGTGTCGTCACTGCTCCTTGCGCATGCGCAGCACGGCTCTCCAGGAATCACGTTAAACTGCTCAACCTGCGGCCAGTAAAGCTCTCACTTAAAAAAAAAATCTTCGCCAGCCCAAAAGGGGCTGCCGATGTAATACTGCAGTTGGTCCTTCATTGGCCATATAGCCTGAAAAGCAGCCGAGCCTGCGTCTTCCGCTTGTCGGCAATACGAGGACGGATTCGCCGTAAAAATGGGTTTCATGCATAAAAAATTCTGGCCAGCCCGAACAGGGCTGCTGACCTGGTACCGTAGTCGGCCTGACATCGGCTACGGTGGGACTGGAAAAGCTGGCATGCCTGCATGCTGCAGTGCACGCATTTCACGAGTGTGTGCAATGACTGGCCTATATATACTGCGCATGTCCGTAAATGATTGCTATCAGTGCGTAAGGAAAAGAAGTTTAACTTTATTTAAAGGGGCTGCGAAGGTGGCTTTAATAAAGTTGCGGCATGCCTGGGATATTGAAGCACGCCGCTTCACGAAGTGTCCAGCAAGGATTTTTTTAAATGCGCTTTGTAGAACCTGAGTTATCTGTAGTTAAAATTTGAATTTCAGCGTCTTCGCGCCTTTCCCTCTCCTCTCGTCACTTTTTGCATGCTGGAAGGTAGGCGCTCCTTCGCCGACCCCCCACCTCTGGGAGCGGAGCTTCCCGACCCGCCGGAGCTAGGCGGCTTATTGGCCGCGGCCACGGCAGCTGCCTGACGTCTGAAAGAATCTAACCAATGGCCACCTCTCACCATGTCTACGCAGATGCGGGGGACGGAGGAGGGCGCGATCATGAAAAAGTCGCCGGGAAGGGCTCGCCAACTTTAATGCGTGATTGTGGGTTGTCTACTGCGTGTAGAAGAGTATTATTTGGCTCTGGTTTTCATGGCAACACAGCGCAGTGATTGAGTTAATGTGCTCTCCTCGGAAGTCGTTTCAGAGCCCGTTTAATGCATTAGAAAAGTTACATATCGCGCTGAGTCACAGCAAGCACATCAAATAAGCAAAGCACACGTAGGAAGAAACCAGAACACCCAGTCTGTGAACAGCCCGCTAAGCACGGAAGCTAATAGGTAGCTCAGGTAGCCTGCCCACATAGGCCCGGTGTAGCTCGCGTGGGTTGCTTACATTGGTTCCACGTCTGGCCCGCTAGGAAACTACATACAAGTAGGCTGCCTACTTCGGCCAGACATGAGCTGTGTTAACAGAGACCACGTCGGTCCTCAGGCCCGATATATACACTATACAGGAAGGCTGCCCACATTAGACCGGTAACTGGAGTCCATTTGGGTCGCCTAAACTGGTCGAACGTGGGCCCACTAGATGACTGCTGATGGGCTGTGCACTGGGCCGATTCGAGCAACCGACGTGAGCTGTCTATACTGTCCAATAGGTGCCGACATTGGGCCGCTGTAGGCCCGAATTGCACGATCGATTGGCCCCACATGAGTTGCGTATTCATCGGACCGACAACCCGCAGCTCAGAGCCGAGTAAGCTGCGTGGAATACGGGACACGGGACTACTTAAGAAAGCAGAGCGCAGGGTGGTTTACGCATGCAGCACAACCAGCTTTTGAATTTCTGCCAGTGCCGACAGAAATACTGTATATGGTTTGAGGAGAAAAGTGGCCTCTGCACAGCTAAAAACAATTAAGAACTCGCACACTGCTCGTCTTCCAGATGGATAAAAAAGAGAGGGGCCTGTTATGGCCGTGGCGGCAGCCCGGTCCCAGCTTGAACACGTGACCAACCATGGCGCATTCCCGAGTGCGCCTACATACATTCCGGCCCTTATGTCTCTTACTGGTTCAAGCGCGCAAGGATGCACTCGCAGTGGCCAGCAGGCGAATGCAACATGCGAAGGTAACGAACGTCGTCGAGCAACGGGCAAAGCCTCAAGCGAACGAGAGGAAATTTTAGAACTGCGTTTTCTCTTTCTCGCCCGGGGAAAACAGATTCACAGCGAGAGGTGGACGGTGCAAGCCGTAAGGGCAGGCGTGCGATCAATGACCGCTTCAGCCGACAGCAGCAGTAGCGCGTAGGTCGCGGAGCCCTCCTCCGCGCACACTCAGCGGCGGCGGCGTCAAGAAACGGGCGAGGCCCCGTCCCGCTATCGGCGGCGTGCTGTGTTCTTTTGCATGACCGCGGTGTCGATGACGACGTAGCGGTCATTGCACACAGGGCGCGCGGAGGATAAGCGTGGGGACAGCGCCCGTTGCCACGGCGTTCCTCCGGTATACAGCGTCGAGGTGCGACGGCCGACGCGATACGAGCCCGCCTTCTAGAACCGACGGTCGATTCCGCGCCGCTAGCGGCACGCGGATTTTGTCGACTCGGCGCGATGTCGGCGCCTGCCTCCGCGGACATCAGCTGACAGACTCCGCCGTGCGAACATGTGCTGCGCATGTGTTTCTATGGAGAATGCATTTAAAGGCTACGTTTCGAACTCTGGTTCTCCGCAGATTTTTGTCCGTTCGTCCACATTTATTTATTTATTTATTTATTTATTTATTTATTTATTTAAGTACCCTAAGGGCCCGGCTGGGCATTACATGGGGGGGGGGGGGGGGGGGTGACGGCAAATAACAAAAATACTCAAGGGTTCACTTCATACATAATACTGAGAAAAAAAGAATGAGAAAATTATTACGATAAAATAAAACACATTCGACCCCATGCCTTTTAATGCCAATATGGGTATATTACATTCCGGAAGAGTTGAAAATTAATTAGATTAAATTAAATTAGTTTTTGGGGAAAGGAAATGGCGCAGTGTCTCACTTCTCGGCGGGCACCTGAACCGCGCCGTAAGGGAAGGGATAAATAAGGTAGTGAAAGAAGAAAGGAAGTAAGCGGTGCCGTAGTGGAGATCTCCGGAATAATTTCGACCACCTGGGGATCTTTAACGTGCACTGATATCGCACAGCACACGGGCGCTTTTGCGTTTCGCCTCAATCGAAATTTAATTTAATTAATTTTCAACTCTCCCGGAATGGAATATACCCATATTGGCATTAAAAGGCGTGGCGTCGAATGTGTTTATTTTATTTTATTTTCTCGTAATGTGGACGGAAGGACAAAAATGAACATTGTTTTTTTTAGGAAAGGAAACGACGCAGTAATTGTCTCACATATGTCGGTGGGCGCCCGAACCACGCCGTCAAGGTAGGGATAAAGGAGGGAGTGAAAGGAGAAAGGAAGGAAGGGGTGCCGGATATAATGGTGGGTTCCGGAAAATTTTCGACCCCCGGGGGTCTTTAATGTGCACTGACATCGCACTGACATGGCACAGCACACGGGCGCCTTTACATTTCGCCTCCCCTTTTGGAGGGAAGGAAGAGAGAAAGTGGGCCATAGGGAAGGTCTCCAGAATTTTTTCGACTACCGCTTTTGGAAACAAAAAAAAAAGATTTTTGAAGAAAGGAAGGGGTGCAGTAAATCTCTTATGGACGACCTGACCCTGTACCGTGAGAAAAGGGAGGAAAATTGCAGAGAAGGAAGAAAGTGAGAAAGACGAGCTGTAGTGGAGGGCTCCGGAAAATTCGGCAGAAACACCCATAGAACTGCGTACGTGTGGGAATGCGAAAGCACTACTGTCCCTGGGCGCGTTCACAACCACCCACACAAACACGCGTGTATGACACCACCGGGAACGCTGTTCGACGGACGGTTGCACCACGATTTTATACCAAAATTGGTTTTCGAGGAAGGGAAACGGCGCAGGCAACTGTCTCACATCACTGTTGAGTCCTCAGCCGCGCCTTAAAGGAAGAGGTAAAGAATCTGGGAATGTCCACGGTTCGAATCCCTGTCGCAAGCTAGCCTCCAACTTGACTAGCACGTCATCTATATGCAAAGACGAAGAGAAGGAGGAGGAAAGGCAGGGAAGTTAACCGGTAAATCGTATGACACCACCCGGAACGCTGTACGACGAATGGTTACGCCACGATTTTAATAATAATAATAATAATAGTTGGTTTTTTTTTGGGGGAAAGGAAATGGTGCAGTATCTGTCTCATTTATCGTTGGACACCTGAACCGCGCCGTAAGGGAAGGGATAAAGGAGGGAGTGAAAGAAGAAAGGAAGAGAGGTGTGCCGTAGTGGAGGGCTCCGGAATAATTTCGACCACCTGGGGATCTTTAACGTGCACTGACATCGCACAGCACACGGGCGCCTTACCGTTTTTCCAAATTGTTTTTGAGGAACGCCGTGGTGGCTCAGTGGCTAGGGCGCTCGGCTACTGATCCGGAGTTCCCTGTTCGAACCCGACCACGGCGGCTGCGTTTTTCATGGAGGAAAAACGCTAAGGCGCCCGTGTGCTGTGCGATGTCAGTGCACGTTAAAGATCCCCAGGTGGTCGAAATTATTCTGGAGCCTTCCACTACGGCACCTATCTCTTCCTTTTTTCTTTCACTCCCTCCTTTATCCCTTCCCTTACGGCGCGGTTCAGGTGTCCAACGATATATGAGATAGATACTGCGTCATTTCCTTTCCCCCAAAACCAATTATATAGGAAGGGAAACGGCGCAGCAACCGTCTCACATCACTGAGTCCTCAACCGCGCCTTAAAGGAAGAGGTAAAGAATCTGGGAGGCATACAATTGAGGGTGTATATGTCCACGGTTCGAATCCCTGCCGCAAGCTAGTCTCCAACTTGACTAGCACGTCATCTATATGCAAGGAGGAGGAGGAGGAGGAGGAGGAGGAGGAGGAGGAGGAGGAGGAAAGGCAGGGAAGTTAACCGGGAAATCGTGTGGCACCACCTGGAACGCTGCACGACAAACAGTTGCGCCACAGTTTTGGCACGAATATTGGGCGGGAAAACTGGCGCCACATGGAGGTCGGCCAGTGGGGAGTATATATAGATGGAAGACATGTATATGATTGTTACCTGATACCTGATTTAATATCAGCTGCGGGTCCTTGGACCCAAGATATTAAACTTATTTTTGGAATATGGTGGAGTGCTAGACGCACTCTGCCACGGGTCGGCCCGGTATTGCACTGCCTCCGAAATTGGCCCGGTGCATATTAGCGCGCGCCTTTTCTTTCTATCTTTGCTGTCCTATCCTTTAACTCTCCTACTTTCAGCACGCGGCAGCGAGCGTGGCTCTGCTTGAGCCAGTAGGCAGGCCCGTGCACTTTCCTTTTCTTTCTTCCTATCAGCCAGCCAGCAGTAGTGGCAGTATATGATTGTCTGAAACGGCGATGCTCGGCTTGCTGTGTGCGCCATACGGCCGCTTGATGACGTAACCCTGTTTTTCTTGCCATCGCTGTGATTTTCTGTACCACCTGCGAGTACACACACAAACACACGCTGCCGGCTTTTCTCGTGATAGGACCGGCAATGCTTTCGCATTAATAATTTGGACCACCCGGGGATCTAAAGAGTGCACTGACATCGAGCAGCGCACGGGCGCCTATTGCGTTTCGCCTCCATTTAAACGCTGCGGCCGCGGTCGGGTTCAAACCAGGACACTCCGACTCAGTAGCCGACCGCCCAAAGCTGCATGCACGCAGCAGCTCACGGTGTGCAGTGTAAAGCGCATGCTGCAGGGCAAGAGGCTGAATTCGCGGATCCTTTCCGTCGGCTTCCTTCTACATACTCGAGCGATGAGATAGCGAGGCGCTTAAGAACGGGCAGGGAAACGGGCTTTGGAGAAAAACACAGCGGCGCGATAAAGACGTCGTTCAACTCTGTTTTCGCAATGGCCGCCGCACTCAGCGTTTTTTAGGCGTAAACTGCCCGCGCGAACCAAGCGCCGTATCAGCAAATGCAGCTGAGCGGTGCGAAATGAACGCCGCCCTGCACACGAAGTGTCTCGCGAGGGACCGTTCGCAGCGCGCACGCTAAATCGAGTGCTGTGTGGGCCATTGCCCTTCTCGCGCCGAATGCACGCGAACACTGACATGTTTGCAGTCGCTGCTCGCGGTATTCATGCGTGTGTTGACGTTCCGGCCGCTGCTTCGGCGAACAAGGCATCAGCATTCAGAGTGCGTGGGCTGCAATAAATTCCAGCACTATATAGTCTCGTATACATTGCCCAAAGGAACCGCTCAAGGCGCCTTGTAGTACAAAGTAAACGGATAGATAAATAAAGCTCTGCTGTCTATACTCACAAATGAATAACTGCAAACTTGCTTTGCAAATGTGGCATTTCAGCGGGGGAAGAACTTTCACGCAGATGCCGCTTCACTGACTTTAGCGAGCGTATTTGGAACTGGCACCGTTGATCTTTACTGCATGCAGGCGAAGAAGACATGCAAAGCCTAACGGGAGGAGTGCGTCAGCGCGCTTAATCAACACGTCAGCGAGCATATATGCTCTGTGGTTTTGTACATTCGTGCAGTTACAGCTGACGAAGCGCGCATTCATTGATAAAAGGAAACAATCGCATAAATTAGCAACTGTGGAATGCCCCGACTGTAAACAAGCAAGGCCTGCAACCAGCTGCAAGAACCATTGCAAACGAAAAAAGCAGTACGCTTTCAACTTTGCTTAATATGGCGCGAAAACAGCCACGAAGATTTTGTAGCTTTTTTTTTTTGCTTTCCTACAGCGAGCGTTCATAAATATTTCCACAGAATAGAAAGCTGGGGTGATCTGGAGGCTGCTTATGATGTTCTTGTACAACGTTCGTTCTTGTGGCGAAATATAAGTATTTGCAGGTGCGAACTTCACGAAGACGAAGAAAGGAGACACAGGACAGCGCCCTGTGTTTTCTTCGTCCTAAAGTTTGCGCCCACAAAAACGTATAAATATTGCGCCACAAGAACGAACGATATCTTTATTACCTCATGAAACAGAAAGCAAGCATAGACAGACAGACAGAAAAACTTTATTGAGCAAGTGAGTTTTAGACCCAGCTGGGTCCCTGGGCCACTGCGCGGTCCCGCACTGCATCAAGTAGGTCATGCCGGGACATGACGTCGGCAGCCCGAGTCACCGCAGCAAGCTGCGAAGTCGGGTCTGCAGACATAAGCAGGACCTCCCAGTCCTCCCAGCTTAGGCCCTCAGTTGCCTATGTGCCATAAAACCCAACACAACCCGAAAGCAAGCATAGTGCGGAGTAGCGGCGCGACTGTTTCCATGTTCACTCTGACGCGCGCGCAAACGTCGCTCTCGTGTTGAGGTGCGCGTGTCTTTCTGTATCATTTTCTCATATAGTATATAAAGAGAACGGCGCCCGTTCTCGTTCGGCGCGCCCTTCCGCAGCGCCCCCGGGGAGTGCAACGGGACACGGCCGTACGCATGCATAAGCAGGGCGGGGGCCCCCACGGCGTGTGTGTCGACGTCCCCCAAGCAGCCTTGGCGCCTCACGTGGTGGTGCATCGCTGTGCGAACGAGGATGTGTGTTCGTTGCAAAGAATATCCGCTGCTCGCACCGCAACTTTCCACCAAGGGCGCTGACACTTGAACTGAAAGGGAGAGAAATCGGGAGACAGCTGCATGCCGACAGTGATGGCAGAGCACAAAGATTAGAGATCGCAGAACAGCGCTTGTCCGTGGTTTGCTCTGTTAGCCCACGCCAGCTTACTGTTGCATGTAATGTGGCCACGACATGTCGCAACCATTCTTTCCACAATGAAATCTCCACGGCATTCTTTAGGGGACACACTTTATACGGAGAGAGCTGCAGAGCTTAAGATGACATTGGACGCGCGCGCGCGCGTATGACACCATCCGAAAAGCTGTACGACGAACGTTGCATCACAACTTTGATGCGAAAGTCTGTGAAGGAATACAATTGAAGGTGCATATATCATCGAATCGAATCCCTGTCGCAAGCTTGGCCTGCAACTTGTAAGCTGTATGCAACGAGAAATCGTATGACACCACCCGGAACGCTCTAAGACAAACGGTTGCGCCACAGTTTTTGGTACCAATGTCACCACCTGAATGGCGCCACATGGAGGTCGGCCAGTAGCGCGTATATATAGGCGAACGGCATACATAGGATTGTCTGGAGTGGCGGTGCTCGGCCTACTGTTTGCGTCAACAGCCCCTTGATGACGCCACCCTTTTAAGAGCGTGAGCTCTTACTACTTACGTTTAATTGTCAAGGACGCGTCTGTCTACAACGAAGGTCAAATTGACCAAAACAGTAACTACGTGGCCACACTGTATCATATATAGCAACAATGGCGCGTAGCGCCTCAATTGATACCTTTACTTTCGATGCGCTATATGTGTGCCATTATAGCGGCCATTGAAGTAGGAACCCCCCTCCCCCCCTCCCGGGTCCTCCATTTGCAAAAAGATTTTGGGCCACCGTTTCGAAGTGGTGTCAAATGACTTGGCTTTTCCTGAGGATAAAATTGCTAATTGAGATGAATCCCAAACTTACTCTGGATTCGCGCCGACGACCTTTCCGCCCCTAAACCGTGCGTCCTGAGGGCCTTCAGACGGCCATTACGACCGAACCGTTTCTCGTCAAGGGTTGCGGATGGTGTCAAATGATTCGTCGTGTTGTGATGCACACGTTTATAAAATTTGTAAACTCATATAACGAGGAAGAATACCAATAGCAATGCAATAGAAGTGCAAAATCCATGACTCGGGTAGATGGCGCTGCTTGTGTCTTACAAGGGACTCGAAGCTCCCGTAGCTAACGCTCTTAAGTCAAACACTAAGACAGAGCTGGCGGAGTTTTTTTTTTTTTTTTTTTCACTGAGCGGTTCAGGCAGCCATTGAGAAAGTGAGCCGGTTATGAGCCTATCCTTTCCTCGAAGCCAAGAGAGGGTTAGAGCGCGAATAAGATTAGACTGGAAAACTAGACAGTCTTATTTGCTCCGTGCAAACGGGCTCGGGGGCCTGCCAGGCTATAGGTTTTCTCGATGCTGCCAGGCAAAAAAGCGGAGACCGCTTCGAGAAACAAGACGGCGCGCGCTCAAGCGGCTACGAATGCCGAGAGGGCGGCAGCGCGTTCAGCGGCTTCCGGCCATATCGGCGCTGCGCAGTTGTCAATTAGAGGACCTTCACTCCGCGGGAAGCGCGGCATGCCTCAGCGATCCCTCCGAGAGATGCACACTCGCGTGAGCGCGCATGCATCATTGGAGCCGTTGCGCCAAAGCGTCTTGGATGGCCTCCAAGTCGCGCCACAGATCTCCGCTCTCGCACGATCCCTGTGTTCACTCTTATTCGACTCCTTTTTTTATTTTTTTTTATTATTGCTCTCCGCTTTAGGCTGTCGAAAGTGCGCGGTTTATATATATTATATAACGACGTATTTCCTGATGATTCGTGCGTCACACACGTGTGCATATCGCGTGGTGTTCCTCTCGAGATAATCGAGAGAGATAGTAAGTGCGAGTGGCAAGGCTCTCGTGACCCTATGAGTGGTGCACCCCACCCTTGCTACGGCCTTAGCGGAAAGCGATTCACAGCTGCAGAGGAAGCCGCAGGGCCTGAGAGGGCGACGCAGGGCACGTGTATAACTCTTACACTCCGTGAGGCAGGTGTTCGAGGCGCCTCTGAGGCGAGCAGCTCGACGGCAACGCTTGCGGTCGCCCTTGCCCGGCGCGGGCAGATGCGGAGAAATGTCGAGTTCAAGGGCGGGGTCGCGAAGGAAACACGCACGCGTAGCTGAGCGAAGTCGTAAAGCGCACCTTCCACAGGTCTGTGGAATGTTCAGTTATGCGACCAACCTTTCTAACCATGGAGGAACAAAAAAAGAAGAAAGAAAACTTAGGAGAGAGCGCGATGTCACGTCACGCGGCCAGCATTCGTGAGACAAGGGCTCATGAAGCCTTTCCGTCCCCCGGTTTTTTGCTCTCTGAGTCAATCCCTAATGTTTGGGTGTGTGTATGTTTTAGTGCGCTCGTATGCGCGGCCCATGGCGCGGGCATCTGCAGCAAGGATGGTGGTCTACAGTCAGTTTTCCGCGCTGTTCCGCGCATGCGCGCGAGCAGCGGTGATAGGTACCGCCGCACGCTATCACGTGTTGGTTTCACGGGGAGGACCGACTCTCCCCTTTTTTACTTTGGACGCGCCCTCCTGGGGTTTCTTTTTTTCCTCGTTGCGTCTAAGCGAACTCTCTCTCGTCCTTCCTATACCCTCAGAGCTCTCTCCTAATGCACGTGTAAAATCTGCTTGAGAAAGTGCACGAGCTGTCTTGGGAACTCGCATGGCTGCTGCCAGATCCGGGAATAGGCCACGCGGCGGGGTTATCGGCACCTAACACAACCTCTCTGATGCCCTGATGCCTTGGCTGCCGGATTCACAACCTCGCTGATACGAAATAGAGCATGATACTTTAGTATGAAAATTTTAGGTTTTCTGAGCCAGAAGATGGATGCAGCATCTTCGCATCGCGCCTTGTAGTTTTTTTCTTCTTTTTTTTCCCAGGAAATTGCTTCCTACGCAAAGAATCGGGCGAGGCGAAAGATATTCGACAACGAACATATGTTCTCCGCCAATTGTTCGATCCTCAGCCATCCTGCGGAGTCCCCATCAGCAGTTTGCAGGCGTTCGGCATGCTAGCTGCGGCGGCACGAAACCGAGGATGTGCTGATACCATGCTTTGCGCGGCAAGCTCTCGCTCAGATGACCCGTCTGCCCTAGCCATGAGAAGCGGCCTCAAGCATATTGTGCTTTTCTGCATTCACATTCCCCCTCCTATTCTATATACATAAACACATTCTCACTCCATCCACATTAATTCGCAACAGAATGGTTATGGTGCGAGTTCCTTACAATTTGGAGTGCACGTGCACACAAAGGCCGCACAGTTGCTCAGAGCACCAACTCGGATCAAGAAACAGTTTAAACAGGCTAACGGCCCCTTTTATGCAAGCAATGAGCATCATTTGTTGTGGACATGCCCAGCGACGGCTTCTACGCGCAAACATTTCCGCAGGGAGGCGGGAATGCGATGGACAATGGACAAACGGTGTGCTGAAAAAACTTGCGGCTTTCTGAACGAAACTGGAGCTCCACGCATGGCCCTCATAACTTTCTCATATCACCCAGTCCCCTTTCTAAACACTAGCACTTGTGGCAAGTTTGTCCACTAAATAAAAATAAAGTAAACGAAACCCTCGCTTGATTGAAGTTTAGCTGTTTAGTGAGACAGTTCTATGCATTTACTTTCGGTATAATCAATTATTTTTTATTTATATCGTGGCCCATTCGGTGACATTTGAACTGTGGCCGTGTGCCTCCTGCCTCAATCGTCCTTCCGTTCTATACGAGCGCTTGCACGCTTGCACGCGTGCACGGTCGTCAGATTTGTGCACAGGATTCTTCGCACGTCTGCAAATGAGCCTTGGAATGGCACTCCCGGGACCAAGTGCGCATGCGCAGACAAACGCACCAGGCATGCTGCGCACCATAGAAAGATGGACAGATGACCTTCGCTGCATTGAGCATGCGCCACAATGGATGAAGCGTCGTGTGAGTGTGAAAGCCAGCGCTTTCTGATCCAGGCAGTTATATTCTTCATGCTTGAGTGATATCAAGCGCGAAGTTCCCCATAAAATCCTTGCTGATAAATCCGGCTCCGTGATTGCATTGGCCGAGATATGGAGGCCTGCGCACACAGAGTAAAGAAATTTGCACCTTCAAGGGTGCGTTTCCACCTTGGAATCCCCGAAATGAGTCTAAGGTTTGGTTGCCAACCCTTGCAGTGAGGTGTAATAGTTACATTTGCACCCTTGCGCCCGCGTGCTTTGCAGTTTTGCAGGTACTGATGGTTTTAGAGTTTCACAATACCGAGTGTTTTAAAGAGTACCGAGGGTTTTATGGAGGTACCACAGTCTAATGAAACTTATACTGTATGTTTTCCTCTCGTTCCTGATTACTTCCATCAGATTTGGGAGCCATGCGACTTTTTATTCCGGCGCAAATTGATATAACAGTTTGCCGTTTCCGTGTCCTCACTCAAGATGAATTCCAGGGGGCAACACTGTATTTTCGACGCCACAAACATACCTCGTACGTTAAGACCCGCTCCCCGCTTCACTAACCAAATTTCGAGGCTTGCCTAGGTTGTCTCAGGCATTTTATGAGAGGGCTAGAGTTAATTTTGAAGTTTGCGATCGATGTTAGTGATCGAAGATCGATGGTGCTGCTCTTGATGTCTAACAGGCTGGCAACTTCTTCGGGACACTACGTACTTTATTACACGGCCGCTCACCAGCCGTCTGCCCACCGGTATCCCCATTCGGGCCAAAAAGCCGCCCCCATATCCCTTCGCGAAACATTCCATGGGGATCCTTCTCGTACCAAATAGAAAATGCGCTTGTCAGAGGCTCAGAGCCAATCAGGAGAATTTTTACAAACTGAAGGAGCCAATAGCGTGTCGGTGCTCTTGGGGTCGTTGACTCGCGAGCATCGCGTGAATTCCGCGAAGACATCGCGCATATCCGTTTGTAGTTACGGCACTGAGACACAAACACACAAAAACGCCAACGAAAACACGAAGAAGGCGAACACATAGTCCAAACCGCACGTACTGCCCTATAGTCGCGCTCCCACCCTTCCCTGCTCGTCTCTGGAACATCCGGTGTGTCACGCGATGCACTGTCGAAAGCAACAAATTTACACGCGATCGCCCTCGAGATCTCATGGGTCCGCTCATCGCCTCCGTCATGCGGCCTGAACGCGGCCTTGCAAGGCAGGGCCTTTTCGATGCCGGTCAACCGCCGTTGCCGCCATCTGCCGAGTTTGTTTCAAAACAAACCCATTTCGACGGCACCGGTATAGCGGCTGCTCGAGGAGCCCCGACAAAAAGCAAAACACAGAAAACAAGACCCTACGCTACCGCTGCGGGCTGCGCGCACGATGGGCCCCTGCGCAACAACTCGACAACTGAACTGGACTCATTGCTTTCAGTCGCTTCTCCAGCCATTCAACACGTGTACGAGTGTGCTTTTACTAATGCCAATGACGTCATCACTTCGTCATGCGAAACACCGTCCCTGGCCACGAGTGAGTTTCCGTTTGCTCTTTTCGCTGGTTCAAAATGGTTTAACTGGGTAGATCCATTTGCTCGCTAACCACATTCGCCCGCCGCCGCCGCCCTGATGCTGTGTCGCTCACATCGACAAGTTCGCGTCCTGGCAGGCGAATCTTATCCGCCCCGAAGAGAGGGAGATATAAGGCAAAGGGTGTAGCAGGCGCGTCGATCGCCGGCCACTCCAGGCGGATGTGCATTCACTGCACAAGGCGCTGCGCCGCCAACACAAAGCGTTCTCGAGTGGCCGAGTTGCACTCCTGTTATACGTATGTGCGATATACGCATGCGATAGTTGCTCAGTGCGATAACGTGCTCGCCTCTGTGAGGTATGGGGAAGCCGAACGAGTTTCGCAGCCGCGGAGAATCCCCCTTGGACGCTGCAGCCTTCTTCTCCAAGAGTGCTCCGAGCGCGGCACGATTCCAGGAACTTATTTAGCAAGAAGATAGCTTTTCTTTCCATGTATTATATTTCTTCCGAAAGAGATGCGGTAGATATGGATTTAGGCGAGTTGCCTCGTAGGAAAGGAGAGATTTTATACTCTGTTTAATCTATGTAGCGTTCAGATAGACGCTTTTCCTGCTGCCCTGTTAGGTAGTTCACCGTTTATAAAAATGGTCTACAGGCAGTCTATGGATTTCTTATAGACTCTATAGCCTTCCTACAGATATTTTGTCTATTCATAGTCTATAAACTGTCTATATACAAAAGTCTACTAAAAGTGTACGGCCAATTGGTCATAAATCTATAGATGTTTATAGACGGTCTATCGCATTTATATTGCCTACAGGCTTTTCTAGGATTTTTCTGTAGAGAGTCTATATAGACTTTATAGACAGAAGTCTGTGGATAGTCTGTAGACTGTCTAAAAAAGCCAGGTCCGAATATGTTTACGGTTGACGAACACTCCAGGCAGGACACTGCATCCTGCCTTGTGTACAAACATTGCTTCTTGCACAACACCACTTTTATGCCTTCACCGACTTTACTCGAGCTGGCCAGAGCTGCGCAGAGCAAACGATGTTTTCTCTCGTTTACCACATCGACCCCCTATAGCGGTATTCACGGACATCGGCGCGGGTGGATGTGGAAAGGAGGTGAGCGACGCCACCGATCCGCCCGTGCTCTTGGATTCACGATTCACATGGGCAGCAGGGAGACGCTGACAGGGACGAGCGAAGCGGCCGGGCTGCGGAGGCAGAGGGGGAAGGGTCGAAAAGAAAGGAAGGGGCCAAAGCAATGCCCCCTTGCGGGGTTGTGTGGGTGTCCAGACACTGGAGGCTAAAGCACTCTCGGAGGCATGACGTGTACGCAACCGCCGTCACTTAGGGAGGGATTACATCACCCGTGTGAAAACCCCCTATGCCGTGTATTAGTTTTTCCCGTGGTATTCAACCAGAACGGTAAAGTAGTGCTTTTTGGAGAATAGCAAGTGGTCACCTCTGTGTGAGCGCCGGAACACGACTGTTCAACTTTTCGCCATTGTTTCTGTTGGAGGATTTCGACACATGAATACATCCTCGTTCAAAAATAGTTAATGCATGCTTCACTTGCTTCAATGTTCCGCACAGTAGTCCGCGTATACAGAATCCTGTTTTGAAATATTACTCGCCCACTCTTCTCCAACACGCAACACACTTCCCAGCTCTTCTCTCATTGTCTCTTCTGTTCTGTCGCACCTCTCGGTCCAGAAGGGCGGCGAAAAATTTGGGACTAATTTACATGCACTGAAACGAAACTTGCGGCCGTTCTTCGGGTTCCACTTTCTCCCATAGGAGCACATGTGTTAAAAATTGCGGTTTGCGACGTTTTTTTAAAAGAGCGACGATTAACCCTACACGCCAATTAGCCGCTTTAGACAGGGCGTTAGGCAAGACATTCGAAGCACACGCATAATTTTCACTATCTTTAGTATGCACTCGGGGACACATAACAATGCATCAGAAGCTGCGAACACAACAGGTTGTCCCTATAGTTAACGTGATCTAGCATTATTTTGGCAGTGCATAGCCGCGGCAAGTGGTTCCTACAGTTAACGTCATCTAACACCATTCGCAGTGCGGAATTGATTACGGATGGCGTTAACTATAGGAACCACCTGCTGTGGTTATGCACAAATTGCGAGCATCAGAGAGAGAGAGAGAGAGAGAGAGAGAGAGAGAGGGGGGGGGGGGGGGGGGGAGTCAGAAAGGTTAACAGGGCAATACCCAGTCCGATATACCCACAAGTGTGGAAGGGGATAAAATACAGCGAAAGAGTGTGGAGAATGAAGGTTCAGTTCTTAGTATCGAACGTACAGGGTCGGTCAAAAGTTCTCAGGCCACATGGTCTGTTTTTGAGCAGTATAGTCGAAGCTCAAAATATCTGTGGAGGGTAGAAGAGGTATCGTTCTAAGCTCTGAGAACCTCGATACCTTTATCGGCATCTTAAGTGCCAGGACATACCGAAGAAAACCAGACCCTGTGGCCTGGGAACTTTTGACTACCCCTGTACATATTCACGTCGTCCTTTGGTCTGTAACAACAGAGGACGCCCGCACAGAGTTTTCGGTCTCCTGTTCAAACCTGCGTCTCTTTGAACATTTTGACGAGCGCCTATAGCTGGTTTTCCTATAGCACACAAAGGTTGAACAGAAGGACGAAAGTGGTTTTATATTAAAAAAAAAACTAACAATGTGGGGACGTTCGTTTGTCGTTTCTGCTAAGGACATGCAGGCGTGCACGTGTGTGGCCAAAGTGGTTTGAATTTTGGAGAGTGATATAATTAATTTTATTTTTGAGACACTCCAAACATGCAAAAAAGCAAAATTTTGTCTATTCTTGGAAGCAACAGGGACGGTGCACTGAAATGAAGCGCGCAAAGCTTGCTATAGTTGAGAAAGCAACGTATATGTTCTTCGCGGTGCTCACCGCAGAACAGAGAACGGCGCGTTTTTCTGTGTGCAGTGCACTCGCTTAACAGCAAAGCGCTCCGAAGGCGTGATAGCGAACTCTGCATATATGCTACCCGGCGATTTTTTATCATCCAGAGGAGAAGGGCAAAGGCGAATGCTTACGTCAGTCGGGTTACGCTCGTTGCCAGAGTACACCGGCTGAGACGTTTAAGAAGTCTGTAATATAGAATCAAGTGTGTGCATTGGTCATCAGAAATACATTTTTGTCTCCTTGTTGACGTGGAACCCCAGCTCGCAATATATCGTGTATCCATACAGCGATCTTCAGGATTGAAGACCTTTCATGTTCCAACTTCAACAGGCAGCAGGTGCTTTCGTTCACAAAATTACAAGGGGGCTTGGCTAAAATCATGCTGTCATTCGTGCACTTTCAGCTAACAGTATTAACATAAGGCATTCCAACCGAAACGATGAAAGACTGGTCTTCAGCACAATAAAATATTTTAACTGAGTTGCGATGAAAAGTTTGCAAACAGGATTTATCTAAAACCACTTGATCAGCTGCAAACTTTTCCTCCATGTGTGTTTTGTGTTCGTGATCTGTGGCTCTATATTTTACATTTTACACTGAACGGCGGACAGGTTAAGAGGAAAGTTGGCTCAAAAAGCAATATAGGAACGTGCCCTTCTTAAATCCTACTCTGCAGTCAACATTTAAGAGCTTTTTTTTTTCAGAAAGAGTTGAGAAGGCGCGCATATTGAAACAGGAGATCTGTAAGCAGCCTTGAGATTGTTTTGCGGCTGAGAGAGAGGGTGCTTTTCTTGAGAAGTTCGTGTAGCCAGCCTTGAGGTTTCCTTCTATAGGAGAAGGGCTGTGAGCCTTTTGTCTCATTTTATACAACCTGCTGACGTGTCTAAAGACATCATATTGTACCCCAACCCTGCAACAGCCTCGAAAGAGGCTAGCAGTATGTTTTCAAAAATGTCTTCTTATAGATTATCGAGACGGAGTGTTTCAACATAGTTTAAATGCATGGTGCTAAAGCAGATCATTCTTAGTGCCAGTTTGCAGCACTTGACTGCGATACAGCACAATGCGCATGCAGTCGTACACATTCACAGCGCAGCATGGTGGAAAATATCAGAACAGTACAAGTGCTACTTTCAACTCATCTTTTTGATAAACAGCAGCTCTTACATAGACACATGCAAGTGATAGCAGATACAGTAAAGAATAATAATAATAATAATAATAATAATAATAATAATAATTGGTTTTTGGTGGAAAGGAAATGGCGCAGTATCTGTCTCATATATCGTTGGACACCTGAACCGCGCCGTAAGGGAAGGGATAAAGGAGGGAGTGAAAAAAAGAAAGGAAGAAAGAGGTGCCGTAGTGGAGGGCTCCGGAATAATTCCGACCGCCTGGGGATGTTTAACATGCACTGACATCGCACAGCACACGGGCGCCTTAGCGTTTTTCCTCCATAAAAACGCAGCCGCCGCGGTCGGGTTCGAACCCGGGAACTCCGGATCAGTAGTCGAGCGCCCTAACCACAGAGCCACCGCGGCGGGGGCAGTAAAGAAGCACTGGTATGCGTCTCCAGTAATGCACGGGCTGCTGTATCTTTTATTCCAAGTATCCTTATTTCTCGTAGAAGTTAATTTTTGTCAACACATCATGCTCTCTAACTCTTATCATGCGCCCTCTCAACATCTGGCAAATGCAAGTCAGGTCTCAAGGAAACTGGAGTACTTGGAAGAAGCCTACACTAAGAATTTCTGGGAATTGCCCGAGGATTGCAGGCGGGCACAAGCGACTCAGTGCGGGGCTTGTTTCATGGAAAATTTTATTGCCTAGATGCCATGCTTAGACTTTTTACCGTTTTATGTCTCTGCTATCACTCTGTCACATGTGTGAGTGAGCGGTGCCTGCCTGCCTGCCTGCCTGCCTAGTGTATTATTTCCGGTCAATAAATTTACTTGGAAGCAGCGATTTTCCTGTGGCAGGCATCCCTGGGATGTTGTGCAGCATTTCATCCATTTTGGCAGTTATTTCAAGCAGAATAAAAAGTGGGAACAATGGGTCCTTTTACCCACGGAAAGTCAACCCTTTCTGGAATAACAGAGGTTATATGTTGGACACTAACTACAGGCGATATTGTGAAAGAAATGTTCATAGCGCGAAATAATACAGATTAAACATTATTACATTTTATTTTAGTCTGGATTAAGTTGTTTACGACAAATATAGCATAAAAAACTAGTGTGAATTTATATGACAGCAACACAAAATATATACAAAAGCAACGTATATTAGCCAATTCAGGAAAAAAATACGGAAGTTTCTGTTGAATTTCTTAACTAAGATGGCAGTGTGTGGTGTAACATCTCATGTTCGTAGTTAGTATGTGCGTTAGCAACATGCGACCCTCCGCAGTGGCTCGGCGTGTAGAGCCATGCACGGCCGCTCGTTCGTTTTAGAGCGCTGGCAGTTGAATCCGAGGACGCGGACTCAATCCCGGCCGCGGCGGCCGCATTTCGTTGGAGCCAAAACCTAAGGCGCCCGTATGCTGCAATGTCAGTGCACGTGAAAGAACCCCAGGTGGTCAAACTTAGACGTCTCTCACAGCCAATGTGTCGCATTGGTACGTTCGGCCTCCTATACCATGGAGTTTCCGGTTTGAGGCGAAAAAAAAAAAAACAAACGCCGAATTCATTCTTGCCAATTCCGTTTTAACGGAGAACGGTGAGTATCGTTGAAGTGTATGCGATAGCTTACTGGTTACTCAGTACGAGTTGCTAACGGGCGCAAGAGAAAATGACAAAAGTGTGATTGGTGTATGATTTGGTTTATGGGCGTTTAACGTCCCAAAGCGACTCAGGCTATGAGGGACGCCGTAGTGACGGTCTCCGGAAATTTCTACCTCCTGGGGTTCTTTAACGAGCACCGACATCGCACAGTACACGGGCCTCTATAATTTCGCCTCCATCAAAATTCGACCGCCGCGGCCGGGATCGAACCCGCGTCTTTCGGGCCGGCAGCCGAACGCCGTAACCACTCAGCCACCGAAAGCCAGGAGCAAGGTAAAGGAACGGGATAGTTCAATTAAGCAGCGCAGTTGTACGTTTTAAGGCATTACTCCAATATAGACACGCGCTGCACGCAGGCAAAGGGGCTCCAACATCCCGTAAAGCTTCTTGTATATTGACGACACAGCCTTCTGCTTGTGCTCAAAACTTGAGGCCATTTTATCTGAGCGGTTACATTCTTCGGGATATGTCTAAACACACTAAGGATGTTTGCAGTCACAACAAACCAAATGTCAAAGCGAAACCGTACACAAGCCCCTCCAAATAGGTGTCATGTTCTGGCTTCGATCTACGGCGATTCAGGGGCACTTTCCTCGCTGCCGCCATCAAGCAGACTCCGTGATCCCATACGACCTCTGGTTCCTTCTGGATTTTTGCGCTGGCCACTTTTTCTTTGTCTCCAATCCGAAGCTTTGTTCGTGTATAGCGTTTGCTGCTTCCAAGGTCCGTTCCGTGAGTGAAGGAGTGAGCATTATGTCGCAGTTGTAAGCTATGGGATTGCACTTGTATTTATCACAACCAGATAACGTTTTCCGCCACGTCTGGTTCCACTTGCCTAGGCGAGTAAGTATGTGTTGCTTTGCGTGTTGCTTCCGCTTTTTTCCTTCTTTATCTTATTTTAATGTTCAGTTTCAAGAAAAAAAATGGTATGCGTTCTTGTCTATGGCTTGATGTTCTACTCTTACTTTTTATCACGGCGACGGTATTCCAAATTGCAATCATCGTTCATATATACACGACCATTTGTGCGTTCAGTTACTGGCACATAAGCTGTTCTTGCAAGTAAACAAGCCAAGATAAACTGTCATAATGCGCGCCTTATGAGAGTTTGATCTGTTGCGCAAAGATCTTTCTGAACACTGTGGCGATACAGCCAGCAAACACTCTCGTCCAAGAAAATCATGCGGCTGTCTAAAAACTGCAGGGTCACTACAGAAGGCATTTCATGTTTAAAAGTTAAACGTTTACCACGTTGCCCAAAACTGATTTAAAAAGTTGTTCGCCATATTCTGGTATACGTATAGTGAGATGTTTGTTCAAGAAAAATGAAAAATAATCCACGCGCCTAAAAACTTATAAAACCTCACTTCCATCAAGGGCATTCGCCAGTGAACGATCAGTATGTGATGTTCCTTTACTAGCGGCGTCAACCTGTTGTTATGACGTCGAGGTTAATCTCCTTACACCTGCTAGCCAGCTCTAATGTCACGCTATTATGTGCAGATCGAAGTAGCAACGACAGTGGAAGTAGTAGCAGCGCTTCAAAATAGCTGCAGGGACAGAAGATGATATGACGTCATCGCACACTGAGCCCAAAATCACTTCCTGAACAATGCCAATGAAGCATGAGTTTCTGACAACGTTCATCATGCAACCACCGTTGCTGTAACAAGAAGACAGCCGACATCGAAGTCATGAAAGTACTGGCAAATCGCGTTCATTTCCGCCGCCCACAGCGCTTCGAATGGAACCAGTCCATTCAACGTATACGTCGGAGCCGAACTTGGCAGCGATTCACAGCAGTCGATATAGCATGTGCGGTGGCACATATCGCCCGTAGTGTTTCTATATATGCTCCCGCCCAGCAGGGACCCACGGGACCGGCGGGAGCATATACAGGAACACTAGTCGCCCTTGATAAGTAGCGCCCTCTGTTGTCTAGCGGCGAATACGCAACACAGCGCCCCGCCCTCTGCTCCCGAGATGCCCGAGACCAACGGCTCACGTGGTCCTATTGTGCGCCAAATTGTACGCAATCACAGACGTGCATCGGCTCTCTGATAAAGGTGAGATGAGAATAGGTGTTCTAATTTACTGCTGCTCTTATTTCGATGCTGAAAAAGAATATGCGCGAATGCATACGTGCTTACAGTGATAGGAAAAGGAAAGAAAAGTATGCGTTGCGAGCGGTTAGTGACTGAACCCCAATTACAGCATTAGGAGTTGCCAACAGTGCCAGTTTTTCTTCCCTTATGTGAAGAGTTGGGCTTTTTTTCCTCGAGAGATGCATACACGGGTTTTTGCGTGAGCATGGTAAGGCAGCATAATACCCTTAGATTTACTGCCCTTCGTTTCCGGGTTCTATTCTTCTCGGAATTCGGAGGGTAACAAATTGACAGGACGATTACCACTGTGCAACGCGCGATTCAGCGATAGCTGTTATGGCATTTATATTTTACGACATGTTGAGGCAAAGAATATGAAAGCACCTTCATAACTGTGTAGTTCTTGAGCGCTATTTTTTTGTCTTCCACATATACTCGTCTTCCGACTAGCTCTCTTGTCCAGTCCGCCGCTCAAGGCCACCGATGACCCACTTCTGGGGCAGTGCGTTTTGCAGCAGCTACCGCAGATGGGCTGTGCTGCACTCCTCCCTGCTCGTTATACTCTCCTTCCCTCCAGTAATAATAATAATAACAGTTGGTTTTTGGGGAAAGGAAATGGCGCGGTATCCGTCTCATAAATCGTTGGAGACCTGAACCGCTCCGTAAGGGAAGGGATAAAGGAGGGAGTGAAAGAATAAAGGAAAAAAGAGGTGCCGTAGTGGAGGGCTCCGGAATAATTTCGACCACCTGGGGATCTTTAATGTGCACTGACATCGCACTGAGTACACGGTCTCTCTAGTACAGTAACCACTTTCCGGATGGTTCCCGTGGTAACCGCCCTCCGGTTACGCATTCGGTGCTCTCGCCAAACCCTCCTCTTTCTATGACAACCCTCCTCCTCCTTCTTCCAGAGTAAATGCAGTCTGGGTGGTTCTCATGGGAACCACCCTCAGCTTGCGCCTAATGCTACACATGCGCCTTATGCCACAAGTCGAAGGCTGGGAGGAAAGAGAAGAGAAACACACCCCCCAAATGGATCTGCCAAGACTAACACTTTTGCACACCGTAGACAGTACCAATTACTCACGCGTCCCAGCTTCATACCCACTGCGATGGCTCAGTGGCTTTGGTGTTCAGCTGCATTTTACAAGGTCGCGGGTTCGATCCCACCACGGCAGGTGTATTTTAACGGAGCCCAATAGAAAAACTCCCGTGTGCTTTACGATGTCTGCGCACGTTATACAACGCCAGATGGCCTAACTAATGCGCAGCCCTCCACTACGGCGTACCTCATAGTCTGAGTTGCTTCGGGACGTTAATGTCCCGCTATAAAAAAAAATGAACGTTTGTCAAATAGTTGAGGATTCAATTACCGAATACTTCGTTATAGCATAACCAAATTTGCGCAATGGACTTAAGTTTGAGACGTGGAACTGCTCTATTGTATCACATAAAACCTTGCACGAACACAAATAGTACATAAATCACCTGGAGAATCGCGCTAACATAAAGAATTACTGTGTTTGTTCTTATATTTCGAATATCACTGATATTCTGTTCTGATATTTTAAAGACGAGTGCACTAATAATCAAAACAGAAGATACTCTTAGAGACTTGCCTAAAAAAAAGTATAGACGCGATAACTGTACTACGACTGCGAGATTATGTAATATACTCAGCATTATTATGGCTCAAACATGAATAGAGTGCAAACGGAAAATGTAATTAAAAAAATTCGCAATGTAATGTGCCACGAATTTATGCAAATCATGTGAAGAATAGCGTGTATATTTTCGACATTTTATATATTTAATAAACCACGAAGAAATGCGCATAAAGAAAGCTAGTTAAAAAGTAAAACATGAAGGCACTGATTCCCCGTACAAACAAACTGGTATTGAAATTACGAAAGCTATCATTATTAATTTCATATCAGACAATTACAGTTATTCACATAGGTTAACACATCACAGGAATATAAATTAAGCATTCTGTTGCTTTAGTTTTATTGAATAAAAGAAGCTAAAAAACGCATTGTCGCACTTACCGTAATGCAATTAACCAATTAGCTCTTCTTTCTGAAAACGCTGACCACTGCATAAATCTTGTTTAGTTTGTTTTTGTACCGATACCCGCTTTTCTGCGATTTATTCGGTTACTTCAAGACTTGAGCCAGTTTAATTTCAAGCATTTGTAAACACTGCTTGACGACATCACTGCTGGGTTTTGCCCCTCAAGTCAAGGCTGACTTTGGAATGTGTGTAGCATTTTTTTCCGTATTCTGCGAATAATATTATGGTATCATTATTGTTACCACAACCGGGGCTGCGTTAACGCTCACCGAAATCTCAGTACCGGAGCATTTTAGTATTTCACCAGCATCGAACTGTGACTGCCGTGGCTGGGCCTGCATTTCAACGAGAATCAGAGCTATATCTTAGGTATACAGGCTTCTTTTTTTTTTCGCATGCCAGCTGAGCTTAAAGACCTTTACATGGCGCATCTACCTCCCGATGCACCCCTGGCGCACGCATCCATCAGCGGCAGCAGGAGTCGGCGTTGAGGGCGGACAGTTGCGTGCATGCATAAGCAGGGCAGGCGCCCACACGGTGTGTCGAGTGAATGCATCGACGCTGCAGCCTTGGTGCCCTCGATCCCCCGCGTTGTACGCGCAGGACCGTTCGGTGCAGAGTCCGATTTCTCGATATGCATGTTCCCGCTGCTGGGCCATTTTCCTCTGCTGGGCTTCACGCGCGAACAAGAAAAAAAAGAACACACAAAGATACTGTCGCATTCCAAGGGTCCTGGGAAGTTACGCGAGAAGAGGGAAAAACTAAAAGAAAGAGTTGCTGCGGCGCGAGGACGTTCAACAGCAGCAACCATCGTCCGTCAGCGCCAGGCAGGAATGCCGAGCTTGTGAGGAATGCCAGATACGAGGGCTGCGGATAAATTTCTGCCACTTGCGGGGTTCTTCTTTGATGTGCACTGAACTCGCGCAGCACCAGGGCACTTTTGCATTTAAATGCGGCCGCCTCATTAACCGAACACCACAGCCACTAAGCCACCACGGCGTGTAATATCGACCTTATTACGAGAGTGTGTGCTCGATAGCAGTGATGGCATATACCTAGACATCTGTATACGTACCGAGAGCATGCCCACAGAGTCAGTGTAAAAATTTTCCGTAACACCAATATGGCTGCAAGCGGGCGTGTGCGGTGTGCAGGCTAAAGTTAAGTCGCGACAAAGTAGCCCGAAATTGGCATTTGGTCTGACGTACTGGAGTCACCGCTTTCTACCATTTGTCGGCAAAGGCGGGCGAATTGCAAGTGGAAGTTATTTTGAACCATGGGAGCACAATATCGCTTGCCGGTGTTTGCTGCCCCTTTTTAATGTCTGGCATTTCGCTTTGATGTGTAAGAGGGGCGACCAACATGTCACTTAATAGGATGGTGATGTGATCGCATTTTTCCTTATAAAAATGGTCCATAGACAGTCTACAGACTTCTTATAGACTCTATTGCCTTCATATAGATATTTTGTCTATACATAGTCTACATACAGACTGCCTATAGACAAAAGTCTACTAAAAGTGTATGGCCATATATCGAAAAGATTATCCATAGACTGTCTATAGGATTTGTATTGCCTGTAGACTATTCTCTAGGATTTGTCTATAGACAGTCTATAGGCTATACAGAAAAACCTATGGATAGCATATAGACTGTCTAAAGAAATTCTTGGAAGGGTTTCGTCCTGGCGTCGACCAAAATCTTCTGAAGTCAGGTGCTGGAAGATAGCGATATAAAAGTTAAATGTATAGGGTCGTCTATACTAAGCGAGAACACGCGAGCGCATGGCCGCGCTCTTAAGAAGGGCCACTGCGTTCGACACGGCCGCGCATCGAAGCGAAATGGCAGATGACACGAAGCACTACGTCCAGGGCCATCTTCTCCTGCGCCACTTTGCTTCGATGAGCGGCTGTGCCACACGCAGTGGCCCAGACTGATGCGTGGAGCTATTTTTCCAGCTGTGCCGTCATACATGCTACATATTCTGGGCCAGCTCCATGAACGTTTTTTGCTGGACCGTTAAGCGTAATAGTGATACGTCTACAATTGTATTCAAAATTACTTGCTCTTTTAATTGGAACCGAACTGCAAGTAAACGACGTCAAAAGTATTTTCTACCACGTTTTATTTCATTACCAAAATTTTTAAGCTCCAAGTTATATTGCAGAACAAATATTTCTCACTGGATTTTCGCAGCTTCGATACAATCAACTCTCCGGAATCTTTCAGGGAGAAAACCCCCACATTCTGCGGAAAAATCTTTTATCGTGCAGCTTTTCTAAAATAACGGAAGAAATAATAGCACGAACTTGCTTGGAGCTATTTATGTTTAAAGCAAAAAGCAGTTTTCGTCAAAAATTGGTCTCCAATCAAGGATAAAGAACGGCGTTATGCATATTCAAGGAAGGTATTCATCCCCACATTCAGTTTTTCAAGGCAATAATACAAAATATTTTGGCATGAACCACGTACTGTCGTGCATGTAACGCCACTCCTTATGTAAAATTTCTGAAGAGGGGTCTTTTTTGGAACAAAACTGGGGAATGTTTGTGTTATCGATGCGTAAATCGCTAAATTCGGCGAAAGCTCGCCCATACGCCCCGCGACACTCCTGCGCTTCTGTCTCCGGCGCGAGTGCCCACAGCGCCATCCCGCGGCGTCGCCGCTAACTAGTGCTGCGCGCAGCAGCCCTGGTGTACGGCGTGTTAACTACTGTCTGTGGGTACGACGCGACTACGCGCGTTATCCGCGGAAAGCCTCCCATGAACAGCTTTCGCTGTAATAAACTGAATTAAACTGAAATGATTCATTGAACTCTTGAAGCCTTTTAAAGATTGGTGTAGTAAGCAACAGCTCATTTTGAAAGATTCAGAAAGACGCTGCACATGCGCTCATGCAAGCTCCAGCTGCTGACAACAGACTGTGTAGGCTACACAATATATTGTCAACATCTGCTTTATACGAAAAAGCTTTAAAAGAAATATATTGTTACATATCGGAAGAATAGGCCAGTAGCGTTAATATTTCCATAACAGTACCTTAAAATTTTTCCATACTCAAAAGTTTTGCCCAAGTATGTTGTACATGACCACGTGGCTATACATTATTGTGTTCGCAAATAAGTTGAGCATAAATATTTTAACAGGCTATGCGGCACATATACGCAAGACCCGTGTGTGAAGCTACATTATACACACGGTCGTGCGGACGTCAAATAATATGGTAATTATTTTAAAGTTCAATGATTTCACTAATTTAAAAAAATGCTTTTTTATTAGTTTGGTACGGAATATGAACAAATACTGAAAAACTGAAGCCTGCCATTCTGAAATGAAACGCGCAGCATTTCATTACCTTGCTTTTCCGAAAGAAGCGTACGGTTCGAAATATCTTCGTGCAAATCAGCCTCACGTTCGGCCTCATTACGGACACGAAGGCCTGACGCACGCAGCACAACCCCGCCTACCTTCGACGTCAGTGAGCGGCATGCAAATGAGTGCGCTTCGCAACTGTCCGGTGCGATAACGCCGCCTTCCCCGCCGCCCTTCCCGCCCATGATCCATGCAATGCAACACCGAAGGGAAGCGCGAGAAGCATTCGCACAGTAGGACCCCAAACCGATGTTCGGGCATAGTGGTCCTCGTGCTCTGCACATCAGGCTCGGTTCGGAACGGCCCCCGAGAATATTCACAGCCTACCGCTTTCCTTCTTTATCTGCACGCGCTTGACCACATCCAGCGCAGAGCTTTTGAATACAAATGTGCTCTTTAAGGAATTCATTTACGTCGTCGTTTCTTCTTGAATTTTATTTGGTCGTGCTCGCCACTGTTCGACGATGATGGCTAGTTTATCTCGACTCTTGAATACAGAATTGGGTTCAGACCAACAGGCTTCAACTATACAGGCATATTTTCATGCTGATTTTCATGCATTTTAAAGTTCCAGCCAATGCGGTGGCAATATAACTTAAGAGCATATTCCATTTTATGTTTCATAACGTAAAAGAGAGCTTTGTTTTCAAATTGTGAGGTTTGCAGAGGGACTGTTGGTCGCATAAGAATAGTCGTCGTACACCATAAGCATCGTACTCGAACAGTTACTACCATGGACAGATATTTTCCTTGGAGTCTCCATGAAAGGCCGAGGCACTTCAAGTTTTCAGTGGCTGTCACATGTGGCGCTGCAACTATGACAGTGATAGGAGGGGGGGGGGGGGGGGGGGCAGCGCCACTTAGGCCCGGCCGGCCGGGCATCGAGGCACTCCGTATGCAGTGATCATCTGGCCGACGCGTATGCTTTGACACCTGACCCTTCCCAGTGCGATGTTTATAACGTTGCTGCGTCTCTCGAGGGAAGAGTAGCTTCAATCTTCTTTCTAAACAAAAATCTTGTTTGCAAATAAATGTTAAATAATTCTCTATTTCCCCTCACAGCGGCCTTGCGCCTTCCTCTTCAAAATAAAACACTTCCTATCAATTAATATTTTGTTTTTATCGTGTACAAACTACTACCTATCTGCTGTAGGGTACAGCCGCTAATACAAATATTGCCAAACTTCACATATCGGAAAAAAGGCACTTCGAATAATGATGAACTTTCCTTATGACAGCCACAGACAGAGGTGCATGGGCAACCTCATGAGGTCAACGTCAACCTCAAAATGACCTCAACCTCACATCGTGAGGTGAGGTTCAGGTGAGGTCGGCGACGGCTCGAAATTTTGTGAATGAGGTCACCAAATCAGACCTCAAGCATGAGTTTGAGGTTGAGTGAGGTCGAAATTTTGAGGTCGACACTTTTTGCAGTTGCCGCGTCTTACTTCGACGAGTGCCGCTTCCGAAGCGGAGTTGCAGTGCATCACCGCAGTGTCCATGCGATGACGCTAGGTGTTCGGTATCCCCTGTCTAGACAACCGGATGCCGCAGTCCGCTCTTAGCTTTTGGTGCTGCACCGTAATTAATGTCCGTTCAGCCCGAGCCTACAAGAGGACGCATCCCTCTGGTCTTCCTGGAAGGAGTGCTGCTGTCACGGCACACCACACTCCCTCCCCCCTGCCCCGCTGGCATAGCACCCGTAGCTGACTGCCGGTTGGCCCAAACTGATGTGAAATTACACCGTTGTCACGTGACTAGATGTGACGTCATATTACATCGTCTTCACATGACTAGGTTTGACGTCACATTACATCGTTGTCACGCCACCTGGTATGACGCTACACTAATATGACGCCATAATTAATTATATTGATTAGTGTTAGTGTTAACTAACTACATTATTAAACATTAATTATGTAACGTCGTCATCACCGCGTGACTCGCCGGCTCGTGACGTCACATGGTGCCGTTTCTTTCGGACAATTTTTTGCGGATATGACCTTGAAAGTGAGCCATCTAATGCTTTCGCATTAATAAAAGAAGCCGCTCGCTTCTACGCAGACATAAATACAGCGCGCCTCTGCTGGTGTACTACGTACAGTCGCAGATTAAAAGTTTTCGAAGGCAGCATACAGAGGACTGAAAAGAGCGTTTGCTGGGCGACATTATTATCTACGCTGACTCATCTCGCTGTGCCGGATAAAGCTAGAAAATCGAAATATACTGATATGCGTCTGTGCGTATCCGTCGCATTGGAAAGTACATCGACGACCAGTTTCTTTACATTCCCTAACTATCCTCAAGTCTAAAAAGAGTATCGTGAATACCTCCCCCTCCTCCCAATTTCTGGTAGATGGTGTAGAAGGGCTGTGTTTGTCAATTGCCGGTTCGTGCGTGAATGAGCGAGAGGCTTCCAATACGAACAAGTATACACGAAGCAGGTTGCTCAATATTGACACTGATAAAGCACTCACCGACGTACTGGTGGCAACCGCGTATGGGACACCCCTGCCCGCAGGCCATAAACTCTTCGAGGGCTCATCCCACATTACAAGCTTCTCCTATTGCATGCACATCAGTGGTGTCTGTACACTCCTTATTAAATAATACCATCATCACTTTGGCTTTCCTGTCTCACAGGATTCTCAGAAATGTTTTTAACTGAAAAACTTCTTAATCGCTTTTTTTTTTTCTGAGGTCGAGAAGCCGACCTCAACCTCACAGTTTGAGGTTGAGTTTGAGGTTGAGGTGAGGTTAAGTGAGGTCGGCAGTAGCCTCAGGAAAAGTGAGGTGAGGGCGTTTCAGGGGACCTCAACCTCAACTGATGAGGTTGAGGTTGAGTGGGGTCGGAAAATTTTTTTTTTTTTTTTAGGTTGAGGTGAGGTCGTACGAATAGATGCACTTACTGCAGGCACTACCGGATGCTTGAAGTATACAATACACATTTTTCTTTTAAAAGCCATGAAACATAGCTCAGTGCAGTCTCTGCAACCTGAGACTGGAGTGCAGTGTCTGCAGGTTGATTGTACTGCAGGGCGGATATTATTTACGAGACAGAGTGCGACAAAAAGACGATTATTTTGACTAAAGTTAACCCGTCACTTTTGTTATTTTTTATTTTAGACTTCAAGATCAAATTGCCAAGTTGAATGTCTTCAAGAAAAAAGACGAGCCATGTTTATAATTTCAAAATCGGCATCTTGGTTCGCGATACTGAAGGTGGGGGAAAAAGCGTTTTTCAGTTCTCTTCAGCGTGTCATTCCCAGCTGAGCATCGGTAAAAATGGTTTTGCTTGAAATAAATACAGAAGAAATGTAAGTCCTTTATGATGAACAGCATGTCGAAGTGATTCCCGTGACGATACCACGCGCAGGGACTCCAATTTAGCAACGCGCGATGCGGGAAAACCATCTTAGCGTCCTATCAAAAGGGTATTTTATAATAAGGGAATTTTGCAATATGTGCTCGCCTTTGACGTTGAAGGCCTTCAATTTCGAAATACAATGTTGTACCCTCAAACCAGCTAATTAGAAAGTTGATCAGTTAATTTTACTTAATCGTCTTTTAATTGGACTCTATCGCGCAAATATCGTCCGCTTTATCTGCCGTACAATCTGTAACACACCGCACCGACGTATCTTTTCACGACGTATGAAAGAAAAATCTGCACTGAATAATTTCAAACACCCTGTATATTCTTACTGAATAAGACGACGCGCTAAATTTAGAAAAAAAAAATAAAAGGTTGAAAACAGAGAATGTGATCCGGGCGCAATATATGAAATATACCAATTAGCCCCAATCAAATGATTATTTATCCATTGGGTAAAGTTTTCTTTTTCAAATTTCACACAACAAATTGAGCAGTTCCTATAGCATCGTATACCAAAGCTGTCTAAAAATAGCAACGCTTATTCCCGGTGCTGAGAAACTATGGGCTTCGGCGGCGTGCGCTCTGGCGTAAGCGTCTGCATTACCGGAAAGTGTGTACATACAAACACGATGAAGAAATGCTGCCGTATAGCACGATAAAAAAAAAAAACGTGGGCCGAAAATAGCTTCCTTCCGCCATGAACTGCGCCAAATCGCCTATGGTAATAGACGAGGCCTCGACGCTCTGCGTGCAATATCTTCAGAGACCGTTTTAACGGCTGGCTGTACAAGGCTCCGCCGCCTTGACCTTCCTTGGTCGCATCCAGATACGTTGCGGGCTTCGCGCCAGCTGGCATCGAACGGGAAGGACACAGAGGAAAGGTCAATGCATAGTTGGCGCGCCCTTGAAATGTTGCTGAGAGCGGTAAAAAATTCAAAAAAAAAGGAAAAAAAGACCACGCACACGTGCCCGACAACGGCAAGTGCGCGGGGCTAACTTCTCCCATCGGGCAGCGACGAAGTTAAAAGGAGTCGGGATACCAAACTCTTAGGTTGTGTTTTCCTTTTTTTTTTCGTGTTAGCGATGCGCAGCCCCTTATACAGGAACGACAGACATGGAGGAGACGTTCCCCAATTTGCTGTAAACAATTTTATCACAGCCCTGCTTTTCGTCTAGTTTCGATTTCGGTTTCTGCGGGCTGTAACGTGAAATGTCAGTAAACAGAACATAGCACACAGAAGTGCAGTGAATCACGTACGCTCACGAAACACTGACGAATTATCTGCTTTGTCGTGCGCTACGAATTACAGGACCGCCACAAGTCTCGCGCGCTCGGAGCAGGCAGCGGCGCTACTAATTCGTTCTGTGAGCGCACGTGACTTGAGACGGTTCTACGCACTATAAACACAAATTACCCTAAAAGAGAGCCAAAAAGGGGTAAGTACTCCTCTAGCGCACTCACTAATAGGCGCAGGGCATGCTGCCAATGCAGCGCGGTAGATTTCCACAACTAATAATAATAATAACTGGTTTCTGGAGAAAGGAAATGGCGCAGTATATGTCTCGTATATCGTTGGACACCTGAACCGCGCCGTAAGGGAAGGGATAAAAGAGGGAGTGAAAGAAGAAAAGAAGGAAGGTGCCGTAGTGGATGGCTCCGGAATAATTTCGACCACCTGGGGATATTTAACGTGCACTGACATCGCACACCACACGGGCGCCTTAGCGTTTTGATTTCCGCAACTAAAAATACGGAATACTTACACTTGGCAACGGAAACAGATTTCTTCAAAACATGCCAAGCTCTTGCAGTTACAAAGGTTTTAGCCGGGTTTCAGTCTCCTCTATTAGATAACCACAAGACCCTCGGTGCCGCGTTTACAAGTCCACTTCGTTGTTAACTGCTTCAAGTGCTTATGCCTTGAGGTGGGAATGTGCCTCTGTTGCCAGCAGTAAGTATTGCGTATAACTCTACTCTAGAACTTAGGCAGCATACCCCGCTCCTAACAAAAAAGGGAGCGATAAAAGACTACTTACTCCCTTTTTACTCCCTCATAGTTTAATACATTTTTACAGTACACGCTCCCTTTCTATGCCACGGAAACTAAACTGCAGGCGAAGAACAATGCAGTAAAGAAATTATAAAAAAAAAAACTGGGGCATGTCTCTTCCAGTACCATCATCACTAAAGCTCTGCGCATCGTTACCAGCAAAAAAGCAGAACCTTAAAATTTAATGTTCGTACCCCTATGAGGACAACGTCCAGGAAAGTATAACTGTTTGTCAGCAGCGCAAGGGAAAAAGGACGAGACAAGTGCACAGACACGGTGCTGAACTTACAGCTGGGGCCAGATTACGCAACTGTAAATTAGGAAAATTGTCAAAAACTTGTCACAAAGGTGTCAATAAGCCTCGCTCCTATTGGTTGGTCGTGGCCGGTGGCCATTTTGCTTTTTTGCGGCATGGGTGGCTGCGGATTACGTCACGGATGTGGCAGAAGTGGTGACGTTGCACACCTAATTATGCAGCCGCTATTTGACAGTTTTTTTTTTGTCACAGTTTCGAGGTCGTCAATTTGACCGTTGCGTTTGTGACAGAAAATTGCGGCGGTGTACACGGCGATAGGCGACTGCGCTGGCGCGAGCAACGGCGAAGGAGGGCGCACGAAGACGCGTTTGATTTGCCGGACGAGCTGTTTCGACGCCTTTTTCGACTGGAGAAGCAGACTGTGGAGTGGCTGTGCGACTAACTCGCCGATGAACTGGGAGTTCTGCGTGCGAATGCGTTGTCGGTGCGGCGGCAGGTGCTGTGTGCACTGCGGTTCTTTGCCACAGGCGGCTTTCAAGCTGCCGTTGGTTACGAGGCGCACGTCGGCATCGCACAACCGACGGTGAGCAAATGCGTGCGGCGGGTGGCGCAGGCAATTTGTACAGTTAGTGCGCAAAAGGGGTGGGTTCCCGCGGTCACCTCTGCGCAACAGATATATAACTAAAACACGCTTATGCTGGCAAAGCACTTTATTTTTCCCAGCAAATGGCGCTTCGTGGTCGTCTTCTGTTTCCCAAGGGAAAAGAAACAAACAGCCACTGGTCACATACTGCAACACCTCACCTTTTGGCATTTTTGTCATCGATCGAAAGAGCAGAAAAACGCAGACTTCGACAAGTTGTCTTCGTCGATTTCGTACCAAGCGCTTCTTGCAAGTTCGCTCGGTAGGCACGTAGCCTTCACTGCATTCGTTGAAATTTTTCTGCGCACTTAGGTCAACCGCACAGTAGCTCGATTCCAGACGCCGCGCAAAAAACAATAACACGGCATGAAACAGCTGCTTTCGTGCAAAACGGCCTTTTTACTGCCGTCAGCATTCCCCCACGGCACCTCAAGTTACCCACCAGCCAATTTAATAGCACAATTTCGAACGCTTTTTGTTTTGATTAATATTTTCGAACTTTAAACACGTTTTGGCGAAATAAAATATTAGTTATTTTCATCGTTGCTTATTTCTTATTTCTTTTTACAAAAAATTTAGCAGACGGTCCCTCAAATGCTCTCGGGGCGCCGCCCTGCTGTAATTGGCTGATTCCTCGTTGCGTCATGTGGTGACGTCACTGTCAATAACTTTTGACAGAATTTGTCACAGTTGCGTAATCTGGCCCCTGGTTTTTTATTGAGGCGATTTCCACTTCTTAAGTACAGTGGCAACCAATCTCAAATGAAAAAACACAGATATACAAAAAGGCGAGAATGAAAAACAATGCTGCTGAAAAACAATGTCACATCAACTTGCCCAAGCTTCTACAATATCTGAAAAGGATAAGTTGTGGCGCCTGAATAAAAATATTGGAGAGAGAAAAGACCCAGTCACCGAGTTTAATTACGTGAGTAAGCAGAAAAGGAGACGGCATTTACAGCCAGACGTACACTGGCCAGCATATTGGCTCCAATGGTCTGGATCCATGGTCTACGCCGCTACGGTCTTCGGGGCAGTACAGGTCACCGCTGCATGACGCCCGTACAACGTCGCATGGCACGCCGCTGCGAGTCGCACTCGGTTCATGCCGAGCGCCCGTATGTCGATCAGTGAAGCACGCGTAGTGAAAAACTCTCTGCCTGTTGCGAAACTTTCTGCAGGGCCCGTGTATCAAAACCTGGAATTCCCAATGGCCCAGAACAAGGTGATCAGCCGGCTGTCACAGCAACTGCGACGTGTCAGAGCAACGGCACGAAACAGCTGAAGATATTGGCAAGAAAGATGGTATAGCCAGCCACACATTGCACAGGCGGCGCCACTATTTTCTAACCTGGTTACTGGAACATCATTTTAATCATATTGCCACCATCCCTGAAGAGGGCAACGAAGATTTCGTAGGAACAAGTGCGCGGCTCGCGCTCTCTCCTCGGCCGTTCTAGCTGACCGCTGCGGCGCCTATAAGTCTTCGGGCTTTCATTCTTGATCCACCCGCAAGGCTACTTGCCTACGTGACAATATCATTTGGTCACAATATCGCCCATGTATCAAAATCCGGCACTATGATTGGTCAGAGTTCCGATTACTGTCGCGCCACTTATGGTAGTCAGCCAGACTGCTCTGCGGTGCTCTAAATATGAAAATAGGTTTGGTTTATGGTTTGGTTTATGGGCGTTTAACGTTCCAAAGCGACTCAGGCTATGAGGGACGCCGTAGTGGAGAGATCCGGAAATTTCGACCGCCTGGGGTTCTTTAACGTGCACTGACATCGCACAGTACACGGGCCTCTAGAATTTCGCTCCCATCGAAATTCAAGCGCCGCGGCCGGGATCGAACCCGCGTCTTTCGGGTCAGCAGCCGAGCGCGATAACCACTGAGCCGCCGCAGCGGCTAAATATGAAAATAGATATTGTTTCTTACCTACATGGATGTGGAGAAAAAAAGTTTCAGGGTGCCACGAATAGGTCACAGACATCACCTTCCTCACATTTATCTCATTCAGGGGCTTTACTTATAATTCCGTGTGTGCTTTTACACTGTAGACGTTCTCTGGTACAAATGCCTGCTACAGGCGACAAAAGCTCTCAAATTCTCCTGACATATTAGTGCCTCACTTGCTGCAATTTCGAAACTGGAGTTCGTATTTTCACGCACGAAAACTGAAGCATGCTAAAATGATTCATTCTGTCATGGAAGCGGGTTTTCATTCCGAAATGTGCACAGAAGTGTACGGAAAGGCGCACAATACAACTCAAACCCAGTCGATTTGAATACAGTGGCCTTTCGGCGAGGGATTTCGCAACAGTTCACTTCAAAAGTTCATTCAAGTGACATTCGTTGAAGTGCCTTTTCATTCTACACCAAGTGACAACAATGCGGGACGCGGCTCTTCCTTACGTGACGTTGCACACACGGTAACACATTTTTCCTCTGGTCGAGAGCTTAACTTCTCAAAGCTTATAAAATGCGCAGAAGGTCATCCATATGCAAGGCTAGCGAAAACCGTGGTCCGTAAAACAGCTCTTTAGGATGGTCATGCATCATGGCGTATGCGCTATCTCACTATATAGGTGCAGCAGCTCGCCGTAAACACACAGTCGTGCCTCGTTAGTATGGGCACTCTGGTACCCGAGCAAAAGTGTCCCTAAAGCAAGCCGTCCGTTATAGCGCATCGTGAAGAAAACCAAAAGAAAAGCACTTATTCTGAAAAAAAAATAACTAGCATTAATGACTGTTTCTGTGCGTAATGGTGTGCAGTGAAGAGGGAACGAGACCATATCTTGAGAATTCACAATGTGTTATCATGACCGTTATTGTCCTTAAAATATCATGGTGCAGTTTGAAGCACTATATACAGTGGTCTACGAGATATGCGATGAGGTCTCATGGCGCGATCGCGTACCTCTGACTACGACTGCTCACATACCACGAACCACTGGTACATATGCGTGCTCAGTAGGCTGACAGCTGCCGAATACGGCTGTCTATGTACCACAAGCTGCAGGCAAAAATTTATTCGAAATCGTTCATGCAATATGGCGAAAGGCGAGGCGCGTCGACTGGGGCCGCCTAGCACTGCAAAGCTATAAAACTACACAAAAAAAGGCCATCAATCGAGCACCTGAACTTTCGCAGTGTCCTTCGTTGATGCCCGGCACTCAAAATGTAGGAAAATAATTGTAGGGAGGTCGAGATTTTGTAGTCGCTGTCCAGAGTAACGCGACAAAAATACATGGGCTCAAATGGTTTCTGTGCATTTCACCCTGATCATTGTCCGGACAGCGAGCTTTCATGTTACGAGGCGGAAATACATTGAAAAAGATTGGTCCCCACAAAAATTGTCCGTCATTCGAGTCTTCGATATAGGTCGTAATAACGGGGCACGATTGTATCCCGCTCCTGGCTCGTGATTTTTTGTTATTTATATTTAAGCAATATTGCAGACCTCATGCTGTCCAAGCAGGATGAACAGAAGACTATAAAAAAAACATAACGCCGTAGAAAAGTTTCAATAACAATACAACTCAATAACACACAGCGGGTGGTAAGAAGGAAAAACTAAAATTAAAAAGAAGAAGGAGGTGAAAATCTTTCAGTTTCAAGATGTCTTTTGTTCTTCAGGCACCGGGTGAAAACAAACAAAAAAAAACGTTAAAAATGATGACTTTGTGAATTGCATATATCAATGAAGCATTTCTTTCCGACCTAAACCCTTTTAACAACGCGAATGGGCTTCTTTCTCGATAGCGGCGTTAAGAAGGCAGAAATAAGGTTTATGGTTTATGGGGGTTTAACGTCCCAAAGCGACTCAGTCTATGAGAGACGCCGTGGTGAAGGGCTCCGGAAATTTCGACCACCTGAGGTTCTTTAACGTGCACTGACATCGCACAGTACACGGGCCTCTAGAATTTCGCCTCCATCGAAATTCGACCGCCGCGGCCGGGATCGAACCCGCGTCTTTCGGGCCAGCAGCCGAGCGCCGTTACCACTCAGCCACCGCGGCGGCTGAAGGCAGAAATAATGATATTGTCATCGATAGTCTTTCCGAAAACATGGAGAAGAAAATAGATGAGCCCGAAAGAGCAGGGCTACCCGCTCCACAAAAGTACAACGAAAGACCTGCGCTTACGTCCTCTTATGGCGCCTCTCGTACTCACGCAACCCACAAAGATGGCCTGTAACGTATTACGGATCGCCACTGAGACATTCTACCATTTATCGAGCGATTCAACTTGAATACAGCCACTTTCAGACAGCACCTGTAACAGGCGCATGTATTGCGCACTGTTGTCGCAATTAACTACGGTTTACAAGTTCCTATTAATCGAAATCTTTTTTATTCAACGTTTAATCATGTTGTGGTAGTTGTAAGCACAATGCAAATTTATATAGGCTAAAAGCATGGATGGACTTATTGCATTCGTGTGATTAATAAATTCCTCTTATGTGCACTACATTATAACACATAATCCCTCTGTAGTGAGAGAGAAACCCTTTAATGAAAAACCAAACGAAGTCGGGGCGGGTACGCAAGAATTAAAAAAGACATACACACAGGCAATCATCTAGTTGCTGGTGGAAGGCAGGATCGAACTACTTATCATTAGAATGTCGAAAGCCAATTAAATTTAAGAGTTAAAAGACGTCACGAATGCGACATCCCGCTCCTTTACAAGTTCCAGACATCTTACATACAAAAAAAAAAAGTGAAATGTCACGACTCGCAGTTCGCAAGTCCTAGAAGAATGGGTCCCAAAACTACTTATCATCCATACGTTTCACAAAAGGATGCGATTTGTTTTCATTCAGTCTATTCCGCGAAATTAAGTTCAATGTGCATTACATGCAAACTTCTGCTTGCCGTGAAGTCGCAAAATGTCGAGCTTGAGGGAAAACCAAAGAACACAAGCCGCGGAAAGAAGCAACCGCGGAAACGTTAAAAATAAAATAAACAAATGTAAATTAAACCTCAGGTATCCGACAAAAAACAACGCTTTAAAAAGCACGTTTAATAAAAATAGTGTTCATTTTTAAACAATCGAAGCGTGAGATATCGCATAATTAAGGTGCAGTCTGTTTTCCGTTTCTTGTACAGGCATAAACTTCCACTCGTCATGCAAGATTTTTTTTTTAAATAAATATACTGCTGATAGGCCCAAATATGTGGTAGGATAATTTAAGGCATCAAGGCTTGTACTATAAAGTAGGTTACTTCAGCCATCTACGTTCGTTGTTCTTGAGTCAAGCGGGTTCATTGTGAAATTCGAGCGCGGTACGTGCGCAAAGAACGTAACGCTCGTTAAGGTTAGTATTGCTTGGTTGTGGCCAGCGTCTCTAGCGTGTGGTATAGCCTAAATGAGCCCGTGTATGCATTTATTTTCAAATACATTGCCACTGAAAGACAACGAAGGTGGAGATGGGTCTTTCGCTCTTCGATCTGGGGCTTGGGAAAGAGCAGCTCTTGACTGCGTCTGCCCTTTTACTTTCCTGCACTCCCCTGTTTTCGTGACAATATGAATAGGAAAATATTGGATCCGACGCAACACACACACACAAAAAAATATGCGATGGCGACCGGACCAAGTGGTACACCACTTGCTCCAATATAATCTTTTTCTTCTCTCTCTATCTCTCTCTTACGGCTTATTCCAATCGGCGATCCGGAGCACGTTTTCTCGCTCCGAGAAAACGCGTAGAGCGTGTTTCAATGGCCGTTGGATTCAGATACTGAATTTTGATTGGACGGCGAACGATATTGTGATCCTTCGTGGATTCAGGGCGACGCTCCGAATTGTCGATTAGAATTAGTCATTAGCGCCAACAATAACAATTAGGCCAGTTGGCCATTCTGCGGAACCTGAACGTGTATAGTAGCTGGATCACGGCAGGAAATCTTTACCTAGAGAAACATGGTCACCACAGCCCTCAACGGTGTGGTGCCGTAACCATGGTCCCCACAGTGCCCGCATAATTTATTATTTTTCTTAATTATTCTTACTTATTTTTGTGCATTTTGTGACTGATATAATTTTAAAGAATATACGAAATCTTCTTCGTCTACAAGACACGGAGCTGTAAACCGACGTCTGAGTAAAATTATAGCTTTCGTCAGTGTGACAGCTAAGTTACGACCCAGTAACTTCAGATCAGCCTCCTCTTCTGCGCAGCAAATTTAGCCAGATGCAAGTTATCGCCATTGCATGGAAGTTCAAAGGACGACGCGATTAAAAGAGATAGCGAAGTAATGTGGAGCCGATTCTCTCTCCCCATACGCGTACCTCGGTGCAGCAAGCGCTGCCGAAGCTGCAACGCCGGTTCATCCGGCGTTCGGCGGACAAACGCGTGCAAAGCACCGGCATCGGGGCATCAGTCGCAGCCGCCGCGAATTCGGCAAGAGGTTGTGGCTCACTCACCGGTCCGTGCAGGTCGCGTGTGGCCGGGCAGACGAGTGGCGAGGCCGTGGTTATAAAGCGACCGAGGACGTCTGTTGCTGCTGCGCTGCTGCTGTTCGCTCGATCGGCTCTGTCGCCGGGCACCGCACATGCGCCAACTTGGAGCACGATGCGCCAGCTTGCTGCCGCGCGCGCCTTTACGCCGCCAATCGGGACGAGGTCCTCCCCCCCTCACAGATGGCCACTGCGGCGGCGGGCCGCATCTCGTCTGGCGTCGGGCTCTTTCTTTTCCTTCGGCTTCGTCTGAGCACGCCAGCACCAGCAGTTCTTGCGCTTGCGTTGCGTAACTGTCTGTGCGGCTTCTTCCTTTCGCCGACGCCCCCTCGCCCGCAGACAGACAAAAAAGTAAGAACCTGGTCTTCGCGCAGGAACGGGCGAACGTCTCGCCGGTGCCTGCTTGTTAATTAAGCCGACCAAGGCCACATTCCGCTCTTCTTTACGATTTCTGTGGTTCGCGCGCGGTATATATATACCCTGCTAAGTAGCGCCGTATGCGCAGACGCTTAGTTAAGCCTAACTAGTTTGCGTACTTAAGCAAACTTGTGTACGCGACAAGGCTCGGTCTTTGTTGGGGCCCAAAGCAAGCTCACCAAAGCAGCAGGGAAGACGACTGTGTGGCCCTTGCAGACATAGATAGCGAATACACTGAGGCGCCCCATGAATGTGTGTAATAAGGCTCCGCAGTGTTTGTCGCGATGCCCTGATAAAACATTTTGATTTCCACCCAAACAGTGCATGCGTAGATTTCGGACAACGACTGTTCACCGCATACGCTGCGTATACACTATTCAGCTTACCATGACCTATTCAAATGCACCTATAACATCCCGGCGACCGTAATCACACGCCTATAGACACACATGTACACTACGAAAGTGCGCCCAAGAACGGCGCCGCGGATATATGTGGTTTCATATTGCATGACATGAAGAGCGCGAAAGACGGGAACATGGAACGGCAACACTTCTGCTGTTAAAATGTGCAAATGACGGCCCTTTACACCTGCTGGCTCTTTTCCTAACTGGAAAGGAGGCATGTATTAAAGCAAAAAAAAAACCGAAGTTGACCCTCAGCTGGTTAGTACACAGACAGCTTGCCGAAAGCGGAGCAAGCCAACCACACAGCCTTGCAAGGCGTCGCCTTGCGCTTTTTGCACTCATTAGAGCTCATGTGCCGCGGAGACCATGCGGCCATGGCGACTCTACTCTTTGTTCAAAAAAACACTTTCTCACTCCCAAGCCAGTAGCGGATTTAAAGGAAAGAGGGAATTTTTTACGGCAAAAACCATGAAAAAATTGGATTCATTCCACAAAGAAGGCCCAAGAAATGCATTGAGCAGGTAGTACGCACCGCCCCCTCCAAGAGTCACTCATAAATCCGCCCCTGTCCCAGGCCGCCGTACGCAATTTCCCCATTAAAAACACCCCCGCGTGCTGTGCAATGCCACGTGCACGTTAAAGATCGCCCGGTGGTCGAAACTGATCTGAAGCCCTCCAGTATAACGACATGGTTTTCCTTACCTCAATTCAGCGCCTCAGCTTGATCACTTATGTGCCCTTTACAAAACCTATAGCCGCTGCTTCCTCGGCACAGACGCTGGCTCGCATACAAACAAGGTCCATACAGAAGTGTTCTTTCTCAACTGCCAAAGAAAGGCGCCTGGCGCCAGTCTCAGCCACCGAGAGCACATGTGGCAGAAATGGCCAATAACCCGGGAGGGCCTCCACACCCCAACCATGAGCCCCGGTGGCACTGTTCTAATATTCCTTTCGCCGCCCAGTGTAAGCACAGGGGAGCTCGAAAGTGGAAATATTTCGGCAATTACTCCCATCACGCTCCAGTCAGTACAAGCTGAACATTATATAATTGTTACACGGAGCACTCATCAAGACACCCTGAAGTTTCGAGCTCCTCTCCTGACCGTTGACAGCAGCATTAAGGGCCGTTCACAAACAGGCCGCTTTCGTATCCACATCGCAAACGTTGCACTAAGTCGCTCATTTTTCTCTCAAAATGTCGACTGTTTTTAACCTGCCTGCTTGCATCTTGTCACGCAGATATGTACTTTTTTGCTCATCGTTAGCTTCGACTAAGATCATGCGGGGCTATTGCTTACAGATGGAAACTCTCTTATGTGGCTCTCCCATTAAAAACCGGCGTCCCTCATGGCCTGATTTGCTTTGGGCCGTTAAACGTGCCCAACATTCTCGGACAAAAGTTTTCAAAATTGGAAAACAGTAAAATACTGTTAAGGAAATTTTGAAGGTAATGGTACATTCTTCTGCTATGTTGCAAAAAACTTTTAAAGTATTTCGATGATAACAAAAACGTTAATAAAAAAATGGAAGAATGCCGTCGGGTGATCTGCGCATATATTGATTGTTATAGTGAAATCTTACATTATATGAAAAAATTGCGTTCATAAACAGTTTCCCGCTCATAAATGCTTTTGTCCAGAATTGTTGGGTATGTATTAACCCAACCAAAAATCGGAACACAGATTGGCTTGAAGCCTGACACAGTTAAGAAAGGTAAGGAAAAAAATTGAGCGCCACTGATTCCTAAATTAGCGACCACGTCAGTTAAGAAAATAACGTGCTTTCATTTTTGATCTAACGTGCCTATTCATCAAAATAAAATAAATTAAGTATGAAGTACTGTCTTCACAATGTAGGTTATTAACAGCCCTTTGTCCGGACTGCCGCTTCCCAGCTTGACGCGGGAGAAAAAACTGTGAGGCCCCATGCACTGAGCAGGCCGGACGAACCCATGCATGCACGGCGCGCCCCTAGCGACACCATCCAAGCATGATGCGATCCCTTCTTCATAGCGTGCGCAAAAAGAAAGAAATATTCCCTGAGGACTACCGATATGTCGTCCTCCATGTGTGAACCACGTCCAAGTGTCTGCAAGATCAGGTAGAACGTCAAGGGCCCATTGGTAAGGCAGCACGTATAGCAGACCTTGGCCTTGCAGAACGCTTCCTGCTTATGATTCGGTGCCTTGTCTCGTTTTTGTGCCTGTGTGTGCATGTGCGCGCGCGCACACGCTCGCTTTGATGGGTAGCGTAGATACTTTATCGGAAGCTGATTTCAGCAACGGCACGTTTTCTTCGACCCGCACAGAATCGCTAACAGGCGCACTTCTGCGACGCTGCCGTCAGCGAGAAGCGCGCATGCGCGCGTCGGGTTATATATACTGCATGTATGTAGTGGAATGCAGCGTTGAGCAGAGGCGTGGTGGCCGGCGGTACAGTGGTAAAGGCTTCTTAGCACTGGTTTCAAGAAGCAAATAACTGTGTTTGGCCTTTTGTTCTGTGCATGTAATGCGTTCATGCAATGGCTGTTGCTGACAGGAATAAAAGGAAAGTGCACGGGCCTGCCCACTGGCTCAAGCCGAGCCACGCTCGCTTGAGACAAAGAATGGCAGGGAAAGATAGATAGAAAAGGCGCCGCGCGCTAATAGAGAGTTTTAGTTTCACGTACGTAGAGGCTTCACGTACGTTAGAGCTCTTACGGGTGACCAGTGCGCATGCGCAGAACGCAAAGAGTATGCGCGAGTCTCACGTACGTACGTGAGATTCGAATTTTTACGTTGCGGTATTTGCGTTGCTTGCGTACGTAGCGTTGACAAACATGGCGGCGCCCTGCCCGCCGCTTCACAGCGATAACAGCTTCGTCGCTAATCCCTCGACGCGATATCGTGTTCTAAACTGTTGTACTCGCCTTCGATTTGCCCATTCTTACCCTCGCATAAGGTTTCAAGCGACAAATAGCTTTTGTTTTTCAAACAGAAGGGCGATTTTTCAGCTGTTAAGCCTGACGATGTAGCGTTGGTCATCGTCATAGCAACGGTCTTGCTATGAATGGCTTGGCTTAAAGACTTGTCTTGGATGATTTAGGCTACAACCAGTGTCTGTTTCGTAGTAGATGGCGCTAGGCGTAACGCGCGGCGTGTTTCGCGTACGTGTAACTATAAGGGTTTCAAACAACCTGCATGCAGGCTACGTAGACTTCTCACGTTTGCGTATGTGAACCCTCTACGTACGTGAAACTAAAACTCCCTAATAGTCCCATAGGCCCCGGTCCGATACCGGAGGCAGTGCAATACCGGGGACCCGTGCCAGAGTGCGTCTAGCACTCCGCCATATTCCAAAAATAAGTTTAATATCTTGGGTCCAAGGACCAGCAGCAGATAATTAAATCAGGTATCAGGTTCCATGCAATGGCAGAGATCGCATGTTTATATAGATAGCCGGATACAACTCAAGAACGAAGCGGCAAAAGCTCCTCAAAGGAAGACCTGCAGTGAATGGCGTTGACTTGTTTTCATGACGTCGCAGTAGTCACTCGTCTCCAACTGGCTAGCCGCCCGCGATGCCAGGCTATACTCGATGCAAGGCTGTAGACCACGACACTATGACGATAGCTCGACGCTATTGACTAGAAGGCTTCCTTTTAAGGACATTTGCGGCTTTGTCCTTGAAAAAATTGAAAAAAAAAGGTTTTTGAGGAAAGGAAATGGCGCAGTATCTGTCTCACATATCGGCGGACACCTGAGCCGTGCCGTAAGGGAAGGGGTAAAGGAGGGACTCGGAGCAGAAAGGAAGAGGTGCCGTTATGTAGGGCTCCGGAATAATTTCGACCACCTGGGGATCTTTAACGTGCACTGACATCGCACAGCACACGGGCGCCTTTGCATTTCGCCTCCATCGAAACGCGGTCGCCGCAACTGTGTTCGAACCCGGGAACTCCGGCTCAGTAGCCGTGCGCCCTAACCACTGAACCACCGCGGTGCGCATCTTTCTTGAGCTGTGACCGCTTTTGTCCAAAGCCGAGCTGAGATGTGTTCGGTTAGTTCCAGTGACTCATCTGAGTGTCGACGTTCGAGACCATCATGGGGCGCCTCAAGACGTCGCGCCGCATGATACCAAGGAAGGCAGGCTGAATACCTGAATACCAAAAAGGGGTTCAACCTAAATTTAGGACAACGCAGCGAGCTGTGGAAAGGAACATGATAAATGTAACGCTAAGAGAAAGGAACAGAGCAGAGTAGGTCAGGGAACACACGCGGGTTATAATGACATTTTAGTTGAATAAATTAACTTTGGCAGGGCATGTAATGCGGAGGAAAGATAACTGATGTTCGTTAAGCGTAACGGACATGGCTACAGGAGAAGGCAAGCGTAGCAGGGAGCGGGAGAAAGTTAATTGGGCGGAAGAGACTAAGACGTTTGCAGGGATAAGGTGGCTGCGGCTGCCACCGTAAAGGGTTAACTGGAGATATTGGAAAGATGCCTTTGTCTTGCAAGGGGCGTAATCAGGCTGATGATGATGATCATCAAGTAAAGAAGCACGGTATATAATGCACCTCCAGCATAAGGGAAACCAGCCAACCTTTCCAACGTCGACGCAATTACGGCTATCTAAAAACTTGCCCCAAGTGGCAGCTGAGGCCCTTTTCAATCAATCCAGGGGCGTGTTAAAAGATCATCTAGCCTTCGGACGACGGGGAGCTGTAACAGGTGCAGTTCGGCCCCTGGGCATCTGCCCCGTACCGGGCGACGAGCGGCGACCGGATTTCCGTTCGGCAATTAGGACCACGCCCATTTTTCCCAGCTGGCTTCCTTTTGAGCCAGTATACGGTTAGTGCCACCCTCGAGAATTCGCAATGACACTTTAGGGCCAATGAATGGAATCAGGCGAAGCCAGTGAAGCTCCGCACACATTCAGGACCGCCGCACAGAATCCTTCCAGGACAAAAAAAAAAGAAAAAAGCAGCCCGTTGTTAAAACTTTTCTTGTTGCCTAAATAAGAAGCTAATCGCAAGAAAAATTATCAGCTCTAAAATGTTGATGGCCCTGGCTTGTTTGATGCAGTCAAGCACTAAGGAGCTGATTTCATTTACTGTTATGATTGGCAGGCAAACAAAAGACGCCGATTACCATGGCCCACTGTTACAAACTGCTGTCTTTACAAGTTGTTGAAAACTTAAACCGTTGGTTCTTCTTTCGTTCTCTCTCGTGACCTTTACAGCAACAACTACATATGACGGATCTTCCAACGCAAACGTTCTTCTAAGGGCTATGTATACGTCGGGTGGCCGGCCGGCACGCATCAAGATCACAGGCGTGGCTCGCAAAGAAGTCCCGACCAGTTTATACCTTTTGCTCGCTCGAAGCACAACAAAGTCCGGAACAAATATGGTACAGAATTTGCGGCCCCCTCCTCTATGTTCTTTTTTTTTTTTGGGGGGGGGGGGGGGGGGCACCACTCTCCTTGCCCCACCTATGGCTTTCAGCGCTGTTTGATGCCTCCAAGCCAGGTTGTTTTCTTACTTCCGCAGTGCCAGGAGTCGAACCTTTGAGGCAAGAGTGCCTCTGCGCGCGCTTTCTTTCCCGCCCTTTACAGGACCATGGCGACGGTCGGATACCAGAGGGGTGCCGGCCGCAAAGAGGCGCCAAATTATGCGCAGTACAGTTCATGGAAAGATCGTCCGGAGACTTAGAATACGCGTCCACCGAGCCCACAATCCGAGCCACTTGGGCCGCGGTGCCGAGGCCTTGCTGGCGACTATGAGCGCTCTTCCCCCGAAAACTGCATGCGGGAAGCAGAGCATAGGAGCCGCTTGCGTTTCCAGCCTAGCCGCAGGCGAGGCATTGATTCCCTTCTCAGTTTTAGAGAAATCGCGGCCTAGGCGAAAAAAATAATTCGGTACAACGAAGGCTTCTAACTGGAACGAATTATTTGGCATCAATTGGTTCCAAATACACAAGTGGAACCAATTGGACATTCCAATTGGAAAGCCCAACTGGACCCCCCTCCCCCCCCCCTTTTTTTGCCTGGGAGTGCACGGGCGACAGCCAGGAATGTACGGGCACAGAGCAAAGAAAATGTCGTTTGGCCCAATCACATGGCTCTCAGCCTGTGATCGTAATTTGGAACCAAGAGACGAAAACTAGCTTTGAAAGCAGTCCTCGTTGTGGGTGTACGTATTCTTGTCTTAGGTGCCCTGAACCATTGGCCCAGCTGAGAATGTGAGTCTCTCAGTAGACCGTTCCAGCCTTACCGTTCTTACCTTCTTCGTACATTACATCTTGTACAGTAAATAACCTGCATGTAAGGTTTACCCAGTCATTTGACTTCAAGAAAGACCCCTTGTGTCTCTACCCCGCCGGTGCACCTCTGCTTCAGCAGGTCTGCTACCTGGTGAAAAAGTCATGTCAACCTCCAGCAGGCATGGAAGAAAAGAGCCTACATAATTTACTGTTGTTATAGTATGGGCAACTGATAACTCCCACATTCACGCATTATTTGATGAAAACGTGACCACTGCGGGCCTGACCTTTGTGAGCGTAAATGCGGGAACCGCGTTGGGTATTCTGTGCAGCTATTGCTGCCACTTTAGCACTCCTCACGAGTGGAAAGTCAGTTTTTGTTGTTCGTAAAGCGCAGCTTTTCTTAGGTGGACGCTTTTCCTATGTCCAGGTAGCCTTGAGAGAATAATATAATGTTATCCTGATGTGCACAACAAAAAAAAAATTGGTGGTGGTTTAGCTCTGGTTAAACCTGGAGTGACGCGATAGCTACAGCTGGCCGAGTGGAACTTGGTCACGTGACCAACCACGTGATCAGCCACAGCGCCGGCAGCTGCTCCGCATCACGTGACCAACCACGTGACAGCATGGCAACGCCGCCGCGCCGAAGGCTTGGAATGCTACAGTAATGTAGCTATCGCTACAAAAAGAAGAAGATGCAGACAAGGAGGAACCCAGAACACAATGTTGACCAGGTGGGCCCGATGCTTACCGGCTTACCTCTGCTATAGGTAAGTCGCAGAACTCGGCGAAAGCTGTTTGTCGCTGCTAAAGTTGTTGACACATGTGGCTTAGAGTCATTAAAAGAACCGTTTTGTGATCGGTAAAGTATGTGGTTGCTGACGTGCACAACACCACAGATGAAGTGGTCTGCCTCGAAGGCGAGGTCGATGCAGGTGCCATGTTTAGAGGTCGGCGCGCGCTTGTCAGTCATGCGACATAATTCGAACTACCACCACTGCTGCGCCTAGCACGTTCCAGAGTCCGCTGTCGCGCAAAAGCCTCCTCGGCTCCATATGTCCAGCGCAGAAAGACCATGTTATGCGACACGTGTTGCTTATATCAATGCACAACAACTGGCTACGTAATTGGTTTAACAGTGTAACCTTGGGGGTTTAACAATGCAACAGTGCATTGCCTTTAGCGCCCTCGCGTGTCAAGCAGAGGCAGCGCAGTGTCGGGGTAAGGGGCGAAGAATGAGGTAGCACCATCAATCTATTGTGACGATGACTGAGTATGGGCCGACCACTTTATAGCGGGTAAACATATGCGCGCTGTCCGAACCATTAGCGCTACCTCGTGCTAAGCAGTCTAAATCGGATGGGGTGACGCTGTTCCGTAGCCAAAATTTTCTGGAAACCGCTGCTAGCTAGAGCCAGCACTGCAACACAGTATGTGTCCCAATATATCCTTAGAGTAGTTCGCCTAGTGCACAGTTCACCTGGTGCTAGCGCACATCCCAGTTTTTTTAAAATATGCTGTTCCCAGAGGCCTTGTAAATGATAAGCACTTAAAATGCCATTGGGACATGCCAAACACACAGCCCGCTTTTTCTACTGCATTTATTCACATGGGCATACTACAGCCTTGGCTGATCATTCTTATATATGACGTTATGACAACTTAATGTCTGAGGCACAGAAACAATCAGAATTATAACTTATTACCAAGCAGCCCATCTATCAACGTAAACAAACAGTGAATGTGTAGATTGGCAATGCAGAGGGTGTCATACATTGATGAAAAATGTTGGACAAATGTTTTAGGAAAAATGAATTTGTAACTATGTGGTAATGGAATGAAACAACTTGTGCTATGTACTAGCGCTATTCCTGAAGAGAAATTCATTACTCTAGTGGTGTCATTTCCTTATTATGAAAGTGTCGTGCACAATGTGATGACATTTACCAACACTGAACCAGTAGTGCAAACTACACTACTGTCCACTCGTTTTTAGCTGTTGCAATCTGCACAGAACACATATAACTGTTGTCTCTCACATGGCAGCACAACCCTAGCGTCTGCCTAGTCTAGCTCTCTTCCACAATAGGACACTGGGGGTCAACAAAGGTTTCTTCATCTGTAATATAGCACTTGGGTATCACATCTCTCCTGGCCTTGACATAATCCTCAGGTGATGTCATAGTATCCAGTAGCATTGTGTCCATCTTCAATGGAGGCAGAACAATGGCAATATAGCCAGATGACCATGTCTGCAAGAGCAAAGATTTGAGGTTTTCGATCACTCCTATGAAGGGCCATCAGTAAACACAATATGTGGCATTCAAATGCAACAAATCAATCTTTCGCACTCATCAACAGTTGCTAAGCAAGAATAGCTGTGCATTCCAGATATGTTGATAAGAAGCACAGCAAACAAAGCTTAAGATGAGCATTGCCTCCAGGTTGGTATCAAGTCATGCTAACAACGGTACAAAGTAATGTGCATAGTTGTTACCTTTTCAGTTAAACGCTCTGGTGAAGTGGTGAGATGTTCATTGACTTCTATCAGACTACCAGGAACTGTGCTTACAATAGTGTAAGTCTGCCCATCTGAACAAGTGACGATGCATAGTGCTGATTCTTTCTGAAGCTTCTGACCACCCTGGGAACAAAACACACACATTCAACATGTAAGCAAGCAAGCAACAAAAAAATGTTATCATGCAACACGTGTATAACTAAGAGGGGTACTAATTTACTCCTGTGTTCCCTTTAATCTGTTTCGTTACCAGACTAAGCAGGTTTCAAAACACTGGGATGGCTTTGTGTTACGTAAATGAAATAGCTGCCATTGGCTGCTTTCCTTCAAGGAGACAATGGCACATCCATGAGAGCAAGGAGCGAAAAGATGGTGAAAAGTGCAGCATGATAACATATGGTTGGAAAATCATCACAAGCACTAAAATGCTGCACTGGTGCCAGCCCTTTACTGGGTACCCAGCATAATAGCAATGCCAAAAAGACAGGAAAGCTCTCTCAGACAAACAAATAGCATCATCAATGAAGTGTTGGGGGTCCCTTCAGAAAACAAAAACGACACAAAAGATGCCAAAAGCCATGCATGCAACATCTTAAATTACTCTCTTCTGTCGAAGCTTGGTCTACAAGCATGGCAATATTCAAGGGTCATTCCACATCAAACACACCAGAATTTGAGCTTGGCCCTTCAAAATTTATTTAAGAAAAATTACAGCTTCTAATTGTGCTGTCGAAAGTCTTTTGCCACAAGACTTTTTGCAAAAAAAAGAGTTTTAGGTCATGCGTGAGGCCTTTTAATTTTCCATACTATTCAAAAACTAGTTATCATTAAAAAAGTCACAAAAGTCCCTGAAGCAGGCTTTATTGCCACTTGCAGGGATGGCGTTCGCAACGAAGATGAAGATGGGAGATGATGATGAATATAGACAAATGAAGATGAGGCTCACACACAATGCTTACAATACTTATTTTTTGCTCACGCTCCACGTTTTTCTCAACAAGGCATAAGTATTTCTCTTTCGTATCGCATAAAAAAAATAGCAATACTTAGTTTTTATCTTAAGTTCTTAACTTTGGTGCGACTTTCAGCATTTTTGCAATTTTAAAAAATATGTAATCTTATGATCACTGAATTTTTTTGCGGCTGCAAGAGACATGTACAACATTTTAAATATAGTTCCACTCGATCATAACATATACTTCAATAAAAAAAATATAAAGTTGAGAAAAAGTATGATTTGTCACATACTTGGCTGTAAATTTCACCTTGGGTGGTCCAAGTAAAAGTACAGAAGACAGCCTGTTTGATAGCCAAAATTACTGAAATTTGCTCCGTGATTTTAATTGGCGTAATTTTTGTTTTAGGCAAGAACAAAATTTTTAAAGATGAGCGTCCACGCCATCAGTCACTTTTGCCCCTCACAGTTACTCCACTGCACAATGTACCGGCAGTGCTTTTCAAAATCCTACTGTACGAGGAACTTATGCACTCAGGTGTTCATGTCTTAGTGTTCAGGCATTTTTCCAACAAGAAAGCAATTTTCTGCCTCCATTAAAATGCAGCCACCACAGTGCAAACAAAACCCTCAAACTTGCGCTCAGCATCCAAACACTGCAGCCACTTAGCCACAACGGCAGGGTGAGCTCACATTTGAGCCAAGTGAGTACAGAAGTCACTAAGCCGCTAAACAGCCATTACAAAAGTAAGTGGTATGCTACTACCATATTAGAATGCACATGCAATGTCATAATGTGAACTGCCTCTGCTTAAGAGCCAAATGTTATAGCAGCTCACCTTCTTCCACTTTCCAGACACTTGGTTGTTGAGACGATTTAGTTTCTCATTTACTTGATAATCAACTTTTGTGACTGCTTTGTTCTCCTTGAGTATGGGATGAGATGGAGCTAGCGTAATAAGCACAATTCTGAAATGAAAAACCGCAACTTAATAGCATGTACCACACCGAGAGGATGTGGTGATCGAGCCAATTTAAAATGGTCCCATATAAATCCACTGAGCTATGCTGACAAAGCCACATGTTACAAGAAATTTAGATATCCATTAAAATGTCGCTGTAGTCCCTGACACATTAGAGGGTTTATACAAACCTGTTCATCACAACAGGTGCATTTCCAGAGGGCTGCAATGACCTAAGCAAGGTTACATGGTTCCATAAAAACAAGTTTTGGAAATAACCCTTTCTTTGACAATGAATTACCGTAGTAAACATGTATATTATAATGTGAATTCTAGGCAGGCCAAGATATATGGTCCTTGTAGTCATTTACGAAAGATCAAGACCATCGACCATTCAGGTTATAAGTTTAACCATAACTAGGCACCTGTTACTTTTAGAAAACACTTTTTATTTTGTTACCTTTAGAAAACTCCATTCCAAGCAATAAATGTACACAGCACTCTCATTTCTGATGCTGCACGATGGATAGACTAAGCCTATTCTAATTCCTGGAACAGCTAGGTTGCCCAATTCTACTCTTTCTAGCATTTGAGCTGCATTTTGTTGTCGTCAGCACAGCAATAGCAATTATAAATAGCTTGACAGCAGTCAGTCATTACTGGATGTTTTACCGCTAAAATACGTAAACGAGGACTTGAAGGGCAACTGCACCACTTTTTGATAATTCCGCAATATTCAAGGTAGGTAAAGCATGCAAATTTTTTTTTGTGTGGTAGCTTTAAAAATGATGACATAATCGCTGACTAATGCTCTGCTCCTTCTCACAGCATTGGAAAAGTGTGGAGAAACTCGGCGATGACGTCACAGACGGGGAGATTTCAAATTCCTTTCGTCTTCACCCAAACCCTGCCATGTGTCATCGGATGCCGCCAAGCAATGTTCCAAGGGCTTTGCCTTCGGTGACATTGTTTCTTTTTTTTTCTTCTTCAAATTTAGTGCTTCGGCGTTGGAATTGCACTGACATCGTAGATGGCGTCTTCATGCGACCCCCGCTCGGTGATGTGCGCTTCGCAGAAGCCTGAAAGCCGCCGTGGTTTCAATCAGCAATTACATCACCATTCCAAATGCTAGCCCAAAAAAGACTTTTTATGCTTTACCTTCAAGCCTGATGCATTTGACCCCTTCAATCTTGTCAAATTCTGAAACCTATACAGTTACCCTTTAAGACAACCTTGTTTTTGAAAACAATTACTGGGTGTGTTTACAAGCTTTGAATGAATGAAGACTTTTTATGAGCTCTGAACACTCAATGCGAGCCCAAATGCAGTCCCACAAATATCACCTTTTCATAAGGTGGATGTCGTAACACATTTGTGTGGGGTGCGCTTTTGAGAGGCAAGCATGCTTGTTCACAGTCGTTAAGGTTCAAGCTAGTGGAAACATTACATTGTTGATGCATATAAAAAGCCTCACAAGAAGCATGACTGCACTGCAAGTTGACATTGCAATTGGGTAACAAAGACTGGCTACCGAAATCAGAGCTTACTCTAGTGCCAGAAGCCAGTGGTCACCGAACTGCTCTGGACTGGAGGCTAATTCTGCTCAATTCGCATACTATATTCAGAAAATATGGACTGGATTCACTTCCACCTTTTTCCTATTATCATTATGGCCATTCCACTCAATTTCAATCAAACATGTGAAAGGGCACAGATTACGGAATTGTACCCTCAATGAGGGTAGGAGTCGTAACCCGGATTATCATTAAAGGGGCACTGAGAACAAACTGAAATTGGCCTGTATTGATAGGGTACTGTGTTCTAATCACAAAGAGGCCACTTCCACCAAATACAGAGCTTTTATAGGTTAGAAAAGATCAAAAACGTTAAGTATAGGCGCCGCTACCACCAGCTGATTTCGAAGTAAAACGGGAACTTCGACACCGATTTTTGAGCATGATGCCAGAAGCTACACTATACCTGCCCTGTTTTCGTAAAGTCTCTACTAGCACAAAGATTATTAAATGCAATTTTCTCGCCAATAAATGCGTTTTTTGCTGCCAGGCAAATTTCAGCATAGTCAGAAAGAGCCAGAGAATCTATTTTTACTGAGAACAATAATTGGATGGAGCTGTCCTTAGTGTCCCCTAAGCAGGAGAATGCGAGTGTTCATGTGTCACACTTGGAAATTACTGTTGCAAAAGGAATAACAAAGATGAACTGGGACAGTAGGGGCAAAGTAGTCAAACTCTCCCGCAATACGAACTGACTCGCAAACTATGAGAAGATCACCACCACCTCATCCTTACACCATAAGCAGTGAAACAGTTCACTTGTGAGCGCTCTACCTGTGTTTCCACTGTATGCACATCTTGTGATTTGTTATATATGCACAGGGCCCTTTATTTTTGGGTTTTATTCTTTCTGGAACTAGGGAGTAAGATTCCAGAATTCAGATATAAATCGGGTTATTCAGAAAAAGTTTGAGAATTCAAGTTTCCTAGTGTAATTTTTTTCAATAAAATGCAATTGACTATAAGTGCACATTTTTTGCATCGGACGTAAAAAAGTTTCTTTCTGAGCTCATTACTTCATTAGCAATAAAGAAATAGCACGTTACGCACAAATTTTTTAGCAAACAGGTATTTCCGATTTTATACTTCATTGCAATTATTTTGTCACAAAAATTACCATCTCCTGTGCGGCACTTCCACATTGTGCAAAACCTGCCTGCCTTAGTACACTGTGAGCATATTCATTCAACATGACAGCAAGCATTTCAAATGCACTAGTACCTTTGAGCAGGACGTCATTAGCATTGGTACTGCTTAATATACTGATGCTGTTAAGACATCTGCTCAATACCTTGTCCTTACACCTCGCTTCTAAAACATACTTTTCTAACTTGTTCATAAGCCATGTCTTGAATAAGTCAAAAATCACCAATTAACTTAAAACAACCCTCCAATATAAGTGTAAGATATCTGCTAATTTCCATTCAGTGTCTTCAGCTTTTTGTACCAGACAAATATGTTCCCTAGAAGGTGCATCTTTGAGTAGAAATTGGGTTTAACCCGATTTGTAAAAAATTTGTTCGGGGTTCAAGAATGAAATAAAATGGGGCCTGACCAAAAGATGAAGGACTTTATACATGCATAGCTACTAAATGGCTATATCCTTCAAAGCTGATGTTATGCTCACTCTTCCCAATTTACACCTTGCTACTTTACTTTGCAGCGAGTTATTTTTTATCTACAGCTTTTTTCTTATCAAACCAAAATGAACATTAAAAGGGTCACTGCCAAGTTGGGAGGATGGAAACAATACTGCACCTGTTGGAGTGAAAGAGTGCACACTGATCATGTCCTTTCTGGCCGTTTGCATCTGGAACCAACACAAGTATGCTGTACAATGGTCTCCCATTTAACTAGATAACATTTACAGGCACCTTGGATTTTCAGCTGCCATCTTTCTCAGATACGAGTACTGCCCATCAAAACAGGGTCACAATGAACAAACATTCTTGTCATGCCATCACGCATTAGTTTTACAACGTGCATTTTGAAGCAGCAGCTATGTGGGGCTGTCTTTTAAAGAGTTATAGTGACGTTGTGCTTAACCAAAAGCTCCGGGGTCACACCTAACCCAGCCTTGACAGCTAACATGCACCTAAATCACTTTGCTTTACCTCAGTGTGTCCTCAAATATATTTAACGTCTTGCACAACTGGTACTATGCAGTACCACAGGTTAGTGATACTTCTGAGTGAAACAGAGGGAATATTGCTACATGGGTGCCGCAGGTATTTGAGAACACACATTAAAGGTGACACACCATCCTGTACATCATAGTTACAAGTCCTTTTTGCTGCTGGTAAGCATGGCAGAGCTTTGGCTAACTCAGGAAACGAAGATGCATGCAGTCATAGTCATCTTGGCTGCCTGCCAGCCGAATTCAGATATCAATACATTTTTGAAGGTTGCTTTGTCATTCATGTTAAATTACGGAAAGAACTGGATGCTGCCAGAGGTGACGTGGACGCTGTTTTGCACAGGAAACGACATTATCGGCGTTCTGACACTCTTTGGACAGTGGAATCCATAATTCGTGTTTAGGTTATCATTTATGAGGACCCAAAGAAGTCGATGAGGACCCTCGCCAAGGCAGTGGAGGTTGATGAGGCCGCTATCAGACGTGTCGTTCATGAGGACCTTCGGGACAAGCCTTGTGTTATGCAGAGAGGACAGTTGTTGTCAACACAGTCCGTACAACTAAAGAATGGATGGTCAAGAATCTCCATGACCACCTTAATCTGAACATGTGGCCTCCCAGCTTCCCAGATGTCAACCCAATGGACTACAATGTATGGGGTGAGGTTGAGAGGGAGTCGTCCAATAGACATCCGCACAACAACATTGCGGCTCTCAAAGGAGCTGCTGTGTATGCAATGTCTAACATTCCAAAGATACATCTCATCACTGCCTGCGGTCAGTTTCAACAGCATGAAGAGTCCTATATTGCTGCTGACAGCGGTTTCATAAAATAATGTCGTTCATTGTGTATGTGACCACCTGTACAAAATGTAAAAAGATCATAAAAAATGTCTCTACACTCTGTATCTGTGTGCGTATGGATATAACTTTGGTCTCAAAAACCGGCAGCACCCTGTACATATTATCTGCACCCTCGGTGCACCTTCTCCACATTCAAAGAAAAAAAATAGCAAAGGGTTGATGAAGCCACTATTAGAGCAACAGCTGCATGATAGCACTGGTCTGCACACATGCAGCACATGGCAGCTTGCAATCTCTTCATTTTACAGAATCCCTTGCAGACAGTCTGACCACATATGTGAGACCTCCCCCAAAAGAACAAGCAAACAAGGGCTAGGATGCAGCTCCTAGCTTGAAAGCACATCTATACGTTGAACAATGATGAGCCAACAGAAATGCAAAGCATGTTGTGGCCCAAAAAACAAATACAAAGACCCAGAAGCAAAGGACAGAAAACTGAAGACAAAGAGGCAATGTAGTGTAGAGTGCTCGCACAGGGGAGGACCACAGCTGTGAAGGTCATTTCTCAGTCTTGGGTAAAAGCACTTATGAAAGTTTTCTTCATCAGCAGAATTAAACTATTATGGGTAAGACAAGCAATGAATGAAACAGTGCATGTTCAAAATTGTTCGAAACAAATTGAATACAATCCCAAGTTCTCATATAATAGGCGTGAAATAGGAAGTGGGCACGCCGTGCTTTTTTTCGACGGCTGTTTCAAAACAGGGTCAATTCTGACGCCGCACAGCATGCTGCCGCGATTGGCCTGAATGTTCAGCGATGCAACGCAGTCCATATGTGTGACAGTGTTCTTAAAGCCTACTATATATACGGCCTCCAAAACTGGGCGACAAGGCAAGGTTCAAGCAGGTTCAGGAAATTCTGCCCTAACCCCAGAACCTAGCTGAGCCCCTTTCGACAATGCAACACAGGCAATTTGGTCTGTTGTTGGGCACTGCTCGACAAGCTTTTCTGTCGTTGAATTGCGTAAATCTTCCTCACTACACACTATATGCCATTTCTTAAACTACACACTGACTGCATAAAGAAACACCAAAAATAAATACTCCCATGATTTGTTCTTGCGCAGTTGTATTCTTTCGCGGTGCCCGAAACTGGCGAAATAGTTTCAGACCGGAACAGCTGCAAAGTGGGCAAAAGTTTCGGACTACAAAGGACTAATGCCAGATATCGGAGGCAATGGTTTATAACTGGTTTATCTCATGAACTGAGAAGTGGCACTAGCGTGACTGCCGTCATCGTCATTAGAAAGGGGTAATTTGCAATTCGCATCACATTATGGTCACAGTGTATTTTAAATATACTGACTTCGTGTTTCATGCCCCCTAGTGGAGATCAGCAGAAGTGTGTGAATATTTAAAAATGTCAAACAGTGAATACGATATCCTCCTATTCAATTATTCGAACAAATCAAATAGTGTATGTTCAAAATTATTTGAAATGCATCGAATATTTATTTATTTATTAATTCAAAATACCCCTAAAGGCCCTCGAAGGAGGGTATTACATTGGGGGGGGGGGGGGGGTAGCAATACATGCAATACATAACACATAAATATACTTATTACATAAAAGGAATGCGAACACTTTTCAAATGTTCATGTAATGCCCTTAAACTGAGGGCCCTTGAGGGTATCCTGAATGAATAATAAATAAATAAATTGGCAAGAGGTTTGAATAAGGCCTGCCGTATATTTCTTTGATGAATTTTTCATAACAGTGCCCACACTGACGCCGCGTACTACCGTGCCGCAATCAGTATGTGTGGGTCCATTCGTGTGGCAATATTCACAATGCTCATACATGGCCTCCAACACTAGACCACATGGCAAGGCTCAGGCAAGTTCAGCAAAACCTACCCTGATGCCTGATCCCAGACGCCATGGCACATACGTAACTGTATATTGTTGTGATCGCGCTTCTCTCCTGCTGTGGAATTCGGCGAAGAGACGTGACTGCAGGACTGCCAGAGGGAACGACAACAATAGCATCCCCACGTGTTGGAACAGGAATGCCGGAAGCAGCGACGATAGCGTCCCCATAGCAATGATAGTGTTCAACAGGAATGCCAGCGACGACCATAAGCGTATTCGTTCCGGTCACCAGTGCAGCATCTTTCGACAACCCATAAGCGTATTCGTTCCGGTCACCAGTGCAGGATCTTTCGACACCTGCGGGGAGACAGCCAGCATTCCTGTGTCATGTAGCTGCCCTCCGGACGCACGTGCGCGGCCACCTGAAAGCCACGCGGACGACAACGTGACCGGGTCCTGTTCCCTTTCCCTCGACCGAGCTGCGAAGAAGCATCAGGACCCCCCTGCCATGGGTGGCACTAGAATCACTAAATAAAGACTTAGAGTACCGGCACTCTTTTCTCCTATTGTTCTGTGCCGCCGCCACGATCATTGGTCAGTTTGCATCACGTGATATTTGTTTACACTGCGACGGTTCATGGGGGCTGCCATTTCGTGGCTTATGCGTTTTCAGTCAAGCAACTGTGGTAGTCCTAGTGCTGCGACGCTGCGAGTGCTGCCGGTGACCGACTCAGTGACCAGGGATTCCGCGCCTCGCAGCATTTCAGCTCCGCACGACGAAAGCATAAACTGAAGGCAACAGCTGTACCGTTTGCATCTGAGCGGCTCCATGCCGTACGGCTACGATCCCCGCCGCAGCGCAGGGTGGCTAACAGCGTTGTTTACAAAATGGCCGGGCCAAAGTAAGCGGTGAGGTCGCCGAAGCGGCAATCTGGCAACAATGATAAACAACTAAATGGCCGCCCCTGCTTACCGCCGTGCTGCAGTGACGGTACTCTAAGTCTTTATTTAGTGACTCTAGGTGGCACCATCAGTGCCATCGTGTGATTGGACATCATTCTTCGAACTGTATTCCCCAGCTAGGGATCTGGGGAATACGAAGAGTATTTAAGGAGCTGCTGGTTTGATGCCAGAGAGAGCCCCCTTCTTGAGAGGTATCAGAGACTCCCGACTCCTAAGAAGCTCTCTTAACTGAGAAGCACTCTCATTTGCCCGTACTTGTACATAATGTAAATAGTCCTTGTATAAAGTTTTCCAAGTTTTCTTCCTCCGATCGTCTTCGTCTCTTCTCCGGCCCAGTCACGCTACCTGAATCCCAACAACTGGTGGCCAGCGGTGGGATGCTGCTACCTGAATTCCAACAATTGGTGGCAGCGGTGGGATGCTGCTACCTGAGATCCAACAATATGTCACATGTAGTTATATTCTCTTTGTTCAACAATAGCAAAATGTATTTTTCCTATACGTTTAACTGATGGTTAATGGTTATAGAGTTAACATACTGACTTCGTGTTGAAAACCCTTAGTGCAGATTAGTCATGGATTGAAGAAAGGCTTGGAGAGGCCCTCGCTATCCGAGCTGAATGATAGTGTGCAGGAAGTCACGTGTTTTGTCAAGGACTACTGGGACTCTGTAGGTCATCACGCAGTGGTGTCGTCTGCATCACCTGCCCGTCAACTTCTAGCAGCACAGGATGCTACTGTCTGCTCACCTTGATCTTCGCAGCGCTAGCAGCGCATGTGCAAGTGTACTCAGACAATGAGCCAAATGGTGAAGCGAAGCCTCACTTGTAGCTTAAAAATGTGGCATAGCGGCCTCTCCTAAGTTTTTTCCTTCCTCATGAGCTGAGTCTTTTAACAGCTATAACTTTAACTCTACAAATTACAGCCCTGTACCGCAGTGCCTTCGGCAGTGCTTCAATGTTTCACACGACTGCTCATTTTGTACAAATATTCACACAAGTATAGAATATTAGTACAAACGATCAATTCATATCTGATTCAGTAGCGAAGCTACACCATTCATGTTCGGTTTGGTCTGGAAAAAGTGCTGTTCGCACACCCCTACAGATTGGTGTTGCGTCTTTCCACAGCTACAGCTTTCACTGCACAAGTTATACAGCGTCGCTAGCCCTTCACTATTTCGCATGAGCGAATAACAGGAATATTCGCAGTCAATTCGTTTGTTTCGGCACTCGGTTTCTATTCGATTCGGCTTTGAATTATACTATTCGAAATAGATTCGGTGCGGAAGTTAGAATATTCATTTTTTGTTTGTTTCGAAAAAGTATTATTCGCACACCCAGACCAACCATGTATTTGCAACTGGAACTGATGCTAGACAACCCCATCGTAAACCTTTATGAGCAGTGTGCAACTGACTCTTCACCCTTTTCATAGTGTAACTTCTCAGGTATATCAAGGAAAGTCAGAGATGCTTTTCCACGAGCCAAAGCATTTTTAATTCACCGAGGGTCTGTTTTCTAATACTCCATCAATGCACACATACAGAAAGGCGATACTCATGCAACTGAAACATGCGCAACTGCCACCTCAAGGTGAGCAGAGACTAACAGGTATTTGTCATAAGAATGCACAGCAGCTAGTACAACATGCTTACTGTACAACACATTTTCCACTTCAGAAAGCATGTGTGAATCATGTCAGAATTAAGCAGAACAAGATTATGCAACCCAATTGCAGTGGTGTCTGGGCTTCTGGAAATTTGCAGGCGCAGTTATGAGCATGCAAATGTGGTATTGAAATGTTCACAAACAAGCAGAGTATACTTCCTAACTCCAGAAGGTCACACGTTACTGCACTTTGATGTCGCAACCATGTTCTGTTAAGTTCTGATGCTATTTCTACACATGAAGACAAAGGCAAAAATAATGTAATGCTGGCATCCATTTACACCAATGCACAGCCTACAGGAAACCATCAGGAGTGTCTACATAGTTGCAGTGCAACAGATGCTGTCTTGACCAATCTGCAGCCATCCTGCAACATGGTCAACGTGGCAGTTTTACCCTCCTGCTGTTCCACCCCTAAACACATGCTGGCGCAGACTTCAGCATTAAAAAGTAATGGCAATGTTCATACATTTGTAAACTGCATGTGATGCTGACCAGAGACAGTGCCAAGGGGAGCACCCTGAAAATATGCCAGGCCCCACAAGAGTCCGTCAAGTGCTTCACTCACACCCTGACAGAGAACGTCTCAAGATATTTGGCCCCCTCGCTGAAGGCACACTGCACTTTATTCATTTATTTTATTTTTATGAAGAGCAATGCACAAAGGTATCATCTTGCCTACACAGCGCTTTAATCCCCTCCAGTTTTTCTGCAGCATCCCATCACGAATGTCATGGTGCCACCCCTGATGCTAACACGTGCAATCAGAAAGCTCCGGCACATGCTGTGGCCATAACCAGCAGTCGAATGAAGGCAAGGAAAACACACACTGTAGCAAACGTAACCGCGGTGAGCAGCAGGCTACTGAATAATATGCTTAAGGTGTTAAAAAAATTATGACTTCATCTACAGTATTGTTTATAACAACCAAATTCCTGTAGCTAATCATGAAGCACTATGTAAAATTTCCTAACATAGTCCCCAATTCTTGGTTACCAACCAAGCATTTATACTGAATGTTTTAATTTAATCTCCTCCAACTCCACTGCTCACAGTCACTCTATCCGACAGTGGATGCCAGCATGCTGCTATTCAGCATATTGAAAGGGTTCAAATGCTACTCACTCATTAGGCGATGTTTTAAAAGGGATAAAATGCAAGAATAGAAGTGCATCATAGTTTTTGCACTGGCTGTGCTTTAAAAAAAAAAAAAAACATAAGGTGGTCAGAACTAAGCTGAAGCAATCTGTTGCAGTTTTCTGACCCTGCGGGCATGGTCATTGTTTGTAATGTAAGAATGTGTATTTTACTGCTGTTACACTTCCAAGAAGCAATACTGCAACGTGCACAATTTTTGTTTTGCGCCTTGGAATAACGGGGTACGTTTTTTCTTTCTTTCAATTTTAAAACAGAAAGGCTTAGTCGTAGGAAGGGTGATTTTGCGAAAATCGAGATACACGGGGGTTAGGCTAGGAATGATTGAGCGAAAACTGTACCACGTGCGTAAGATTTAGTGCATTTGGAAACCTAGAACAACACTGATTCCGCAGCGGCGAAATGTGATTGTTTCGGCGATATGCAACAGCCACGACTGCAGCCGACCGACATTGACTGCGCTCATGAGGCAAGATATGCTAGAAACTGCAATTATCCAAAGCAAAGTACACCACCGACGGCAGGTCGTTACATGACGAGCGAAATGAACACCGTCCCCGAAATGCCGTGCTCTCATTGCAGGCCTTGAAACACTAGTCTTTGTTCCCCAAGTGTGGTCGAGTTATCTGTGTCAGCGGCTGGAGTGGCACAATGCGTAGCGAAATCATATGAGCGATCACAACGTACTACGTCGAGGAAAGTATTAACTGAGGCAAGCCTTTGGCGACAGGGACACAAATGCCGGCAAACTCACCAAGGAGAAATCGAGGCTTGTAATACCGTTCTGTAACGCTAGGAAAACTCTTGGAAATTCGGTTGCCTAGCCTGAGCGACAAGCTGGTTGGCGTGCCTTGCTGATCCTCACGCTCATCAGCAAGATCTGACATTCTCCCTGCACTATGTGGGCTGGACGGCTCGGACGCTCGGAGTCCACACGTGGGATGTAAATACGATGCTACCAAGCGCTACCAAGCAACTCACGACAGCGCGGACCTACAGCCACCAAGTGTACGTCGGCAAACACAGCCGCGCTCCGTCTGTACGCTCGCACGCTAGATGGCGGCACGAGTGACGGAATTCTTAAGTTCGAGTAGATTTAGTTTGCGCTTTTCATAGCTTATTTGTTCACATCAGCGACAACAAGTCTTGCACTGTACTTAAAAATTGCGTAAGTATCTTAAATAAACAAATGGAACGCGCCGTTAAAAAAAAAAGAAAAAAAGATAAATGCAGCTCCAAGCACGCTGACGTACGCGGCACACGGCGCTTTGGATGGACTGCGAGGTGTGCTGTAGTACACTAAAAACCATCCGGGAACTTATGTTACCGAATAAACCATTCACTATGCTTTCGTGTATCACACAGGTTGCAAAGTGATGTGAACGTTCGAGTCAAAGTGGAACCTTTCGGAGCACGCGGAGAGACCATTACTGAAAGAAGCCATGCAAGAACGCTTTATTGATAACGCTACAACTCTCAAGGCCAGAAGCAAGGCTGACTTTGAGAAATATTAAGGAGGGAAACAGATGGAAAGCGATGCTTATACCTTAACGCCGACACGTAAAGGAGAAAAAGGAAAGAAGCAGCTGCGTATCAACAGCTTTATTGGCCAAACTTAAGCTACTAACGGTTAGAGCAGAAAGAGATGATAATGCTGATACAGCTAGTGATGGAAAACAAGAAACTGCGCGAGCTAAGAATATTGTACATCAATAAAGAGGTTGGTCATAATACCTACAATTAAGCATTGCATTCACTATGGAGGTAGTACATGCTAGACTGAGCACAAATGCAGAATAAATTTGTTTTGACTCTAATGCTTGCAACTGCTGCATGCGAACAATGACATAATGTAATCATTAAAACAGAACCTTGCGGCCCATCTGAAAGGATGGCACCAGAATGCTCAGAGACATTACAGTACTGTACATTAACACCAAACAGTAACACCAAAATATTGCTACAAGAAAAATTCAAGTGATGAGTCATGCACTTATTAACACCAAACAGTAACACCAAAATATTGCTACAAGAAAAATTCAAGTGATGAGTCACTTAAAGGATTAGCAAGTAGGAAGAAAATGGAAGTAAATAATTCTACAACTGAAGGCAAGAGAGCACTGCAAATTATTAGCCCCAGCTGCGAGTTTTAAACGGATGAGACAACAAATCATTTGTACTGGTCTTGCTTTTGAGTGATGCGCATGACAATAGCCAAACATAGAAAACCACGTGAAATTCACATGTACTTGCTAAATAATTTGTAATAGACCTCTCCCTGGTGTAAACAACATGAAGTCAAAGGGGCGTTCCCAATGGTTAAAACCGTCCACTTTCGCTTCTGAACCGGTTTGCTTGTAACGACCGCTCCCATGCCGCCTTTATTCTCCCGATTAAGGATGCCTTGCTTTGTGTTGCAGCCATTCTTCTCCAGATTATAGCTCCCTCGGTGCGTGGAATATTTTGCTGATCAGACCAGATGACAGAGCTGATGATGTAGGCCTGGCGAGGTCTATTCAATTTCTTCTTCCCTGCAGCTTCAGTTTCAGCAAACAGTTGTTGTGACGTCGCAAGTAGGTATAAGATTCCATGAAGTACACATGAACTGCAATATATGAGCTGTTTGTTATTTTGCTGTCTTTCCAGTTTCTCAAGCAGGCAAGCATATGAGTTCGAGTGAATTAAAGTGAAGCAACAACAATTATATTCCAATTTATGCCTGCTCCATGTCACCTCACACCTACTTCTGATGTTGCTACCATGTTCAGCTGCTGAAACTGAAATTACATGAAAATAAATTACATTATTCAATCGGCATGGGTGAAATCAGTCCATAACAGAAAAAAAAAATGAAAAATTGGTGACTCCAGCTTTTAAAGGGCAACTTTGGGGTTTTTTCGAACATCTTGAATTGATAGTCACATCACATTCCTTTTAGTCCCCTCCAGGAAAAGACATTTTGCAATGTGCCGAGTGAAACCATTTTAAACCAGCGAAAACCAAACCTGAAGCTCAGTCCATGGCTAGGAATGATGCTTCGTGTGATGCAGCAATCACATCACAAACATAACTAGAGAAACATTTGTACGCATGTCGAATGGCTGAAGTAGAGACTGAAAATTATCAGTCCTTTCATAAAATTCTTGAGCCGCTTAAGACAAGCATCAAAATTTGTTTAGTGGAATGAGAAGCATGTAATAATGTGCGGAGAGTGTTTGCAGTGTCAAAGATGCAGTTTTGTCTGTAGAAATCAATATGAGGTAACGGGAGGTGCAGACTTCAAAATCAATTTGTGCCAGAATGAAATGTCGCATTGCTGCCAAGATTTTGGTGACAGTAATAAAAAAAAAAAGAGAAAAACCTACAGTATAACTTTCATTAGAATATGATAACCCCGAAAACGTTCGGAGCCGCTTTTAATGCTGAGAGTAGATCTCATGACAGTTCTATGGATACTGAACTGAGAGATCAGAATGGCTGCAGAAGTGCAAGCAGTGCAACTTCAGTTTCATTGCATTAAGTTGGTTATCTTCTACAACTGCCATGTCCCTGAAAACGATACTCTTTGCAAGACCTCCAAGCGCAAACAATGTCCTCAAGCTCAGGAGCCCAAGACACATCAGGATAGTAAAGCTCACATGTTACGCTTTGATGCCCTCTGTAAAGTACCCTGTCATGCTAGTTCATGACAGGGTACTTCATGCATTTACCATGACAGTTTGCATTGTACTGCACAACACTGAATGAGCGAAAACAAACACCATGACTGAGGAATAACATTTTATTTGACATTCAAATTTAAGAGCACTACACATTGCAAAAAAAGGACACTAAAACTAAGCTCACACACATAGGACACCATAAAGTGCATTTATCAAGTGGCAAGTCACTGAGGCTTCCAGAGAATCAATAACAAAGTAACACATTCCTGCATAGCTGAAGCGTTTCAATACATTATAAGCAAATATTTAATTTCATTTCAATATGCAACAAATGTCACAAGTAAACGAACAAATCATAAAAGGAAAGCTAGAAGATCCATGCCTTTTGTACTAACACTCTTCTTTACACCACAATGCTGAAGATGGAACCTGCGCTTGTGCTCATGCCTCTCACAAATCGTGCTCATCTCCTCCCTTGCATTTCCATAGATTGGCTACAGGGCAGACACTGCAATGCTGCTCCTCGGACTTGTCTGTCAAGATAGGATGAAGTGCATATGAGCACAGGTGCTCCCATAAGTACCAGGTGCACAAGGTTAATCCACAGCAGTTGCCACTGTGTAGACAAAGAGCATCCTGGGTGCGTTCTACATGGGCCCTAGATACAGTCTCTACTTGTATGATCATGGCTGTTTTGCACTTGAAGTGCAGTGAACAGGCCTTAAAGGAGCAAATGATTTGTTTTGTTAAAAGCAAATTCAAACTAAACAATGTAGTAAGCACAATTCCTACAGCAAGGTCAAAATAACTGGTCCAATTTTATTTTTCTTGTATTCATCTTGAACGGCAGGAGGCACAGGTTGTGCACTGTAATGCTCTGCACACATGAATGGCTCATATATATGAGTGCCTATTACCCCTGTTGCACCAGATGATTCAAATTCATTCAAAGTGAATGAATGATATACTGAATAAGCTGCCCTTTCAGTGCTACACGGCCAAAAATGTAATTGCAGGAAAAAAAATACAACTGGTAAAGTAAAAAGGTATGTGTGCAAAGTGTCAGAAATTTTAATTTAATGGCAAATACTGTAAGGTCATTTTATATGAATTTATAAGCAGTAATTCAGTTTCACAATACGACTTCAGTGATACCTATACACCGTAAGTCAAGCAAGAATTTAACAAAGGTAAACAAATGCAGCAGAGCAGAGCTGCAGCCCTAAGTTTGTTTGGGACTGGAATCTCCAAAGGGAATGCCTCTGCTTAAAGGGACACTGAGGACTACATCATACTATTAATGTTCTCCAAGAATTTATTCTCTGGGTCTTTCCAGCTGCACTGATGTTGGCCCAGCAGCCATATGACTCATTTAGTGACGAGAAAATTGGATTTAAAAATCTTCCCACAGTGGATTCAAACTCATAACATCCTTAACAAAAAGGACAAACTGCCGTATTTTTGATATGAATGGCAGGATGATGGTGACGGCAGTGGTGGTGGTGGTGCTAATAACTTTATTTTGATGAACAACATTTTAGATTGTAGAGAGTCAGTGAGGTCCTCAGTCCAAGACCCATTGGAGACTGCTGCGGCTCGAGCCCTGATGACCAGGATCCTCTGGACAGCGCCTCCTCCCACTGCTCATGTTGGGTTTGGTATTGCTGGTACTGATTTGCTTCTATGACAAGCCCAAACTATGTCGCATAGACTTGGGTGTTCTCCGCAGACTGGGCATATTTCCCCGTATATCATTGGATGTATCTTGTGCATTAAACTAAGGTGCGGAAAGGTGTTTGTCTGCATCTGATTGAGATTTCTTCTTTTGTCAATGACTCATCTGGTTGTGGGTATTTCCTTCCGTTAATCTGCAATCAGGTGCGCTCAGCAATCAGGCTGACCAGGCGTGCTTCTACAGTTTCCAATGCTCATTATGAATGCCCAAGGCCTCCAACTTCATGTTTGCCGTGCTGGGGACAGCCATAGCCTCTGTTTGTAAGCTTTCTCGATTAGTGCATTTATTTTCTCTGGTTCTTTCTGCTTAAGGATGGTAAATGGCATGTGATATAATATCCTGCTGATGATGAGTGCCTGTGCCTGCATTAAGCTAGCATGTCTCTCATCCCATGCCCCGTTTGGTATTCTCTTTATCGTGCTTAGTATCTGGGTGGTAGTTAATTCAGATTCTGTAGTTTTTGTAAGCCATTACAATCTTCCTGTACAGAAAAGCCCGGATATATTGAACCCAGATAGTTCCAACTATTGGCTGTGCCGAAGACAGAGATTATCCCTTTGTACATCCTGTGAAAACTATGGGAAAGTCTTACCGCACACTGAACTGCAATTTCGCCAGTCATTCAATATATTGAACTGCATGCCACACCGCTGCAAGTGGTGCTTCTCCTAACGGCGCTCTTTGATCCCTTAACACTTGCAGAGAGACTGGTCGGCTGCCTAGCCTTGGGCACCTGCTGGATGTGCTGCAGCTGTGAAGCAGCATGACAAGGTGAACATGGGGTGTGTCTATAGTAGGATACAACTTAAAAAAACAGCAGTTGTTAACACTGGGCCACGGTCCGCGGCGTACTATATTACTCCGCTAGCCAATCACAAAAGTGAACGAAATCAGCTTTTTAATATTGGACTTTATTAAACAAGCCAGGAATCAAAATTCTAGAGCTCATAACTTTTTTCTCATGGTTAGCTTCTTGTTTAGGTGACAAGAGAAGTTTTTACAATGGCCTACATTTTTGTCGTGGAGGAATTCTGTGCGCCGGTCCTGAATGTGGGAGGAGCTTCACTGCAGACTTAAGTTGTATAATAGTGCCATTCAGTCTCTTGTGTCCATCTTTCATGTCACATCGCTGTCATGAGGAGAAACCACCCTAACTAAAGGCTAGTGCGGCCCTCGCGTGGCATGCTTCACCGCCTAGGGTTTTGCAGAAACCAACAGTACCTTAGTTTTAATGAGCGATTATTCTATCTGCAGTGTACTGGTAAAAGGATCAGACATCATATGGTAGGTAGTGGCTAGTTCCAAACCACTGTCCACAACAGATTCAATGCGAAGCGGGTTAGACCAAAGATAATTAGACTTAGCAATGCCAAGAGAGTGGTGCACTGACAGCACGCCGGCGGATGGCATGTCGTTGCAAGAAAAGCATCACTAGTGGCTGTAATGTATTCTCGCTTCTACGTTGCAGATAAGCTCATCTAATAGCACTTTTTATGTATCGAATTAGCAATATATCCGACTATTTCTTCTTTCTTCAAGTTTGATATATCCAGGTTCGACTGTGTTTGGAGGCCTAGGATTCTAGTCTTGGGCACAATCTATCAGAATCTGTGCCCCAAAATCAGTGCCAATGCAAGCATTTTACTTGCTGAATTGGCCAGGGATGGTGACAGATGTATTTTGTTTTCTGGCCTTTTCCAGCTAATAAAAGCTTCATTTTTCAGTGGGAGTGGTCTCTTTGTGATTAACATGGTACCCTACTTCCATATGTCCTCAGTGTCCCTCTAGCAAGCAGACCTGCCACAAACATGCTCAAATATTGAGTGGGTATGATTACTGCATCCAAGCAACTGTTGAGAGAATCAAGTATAAAATGCAGGAAAGACGGATTACCTTTGTACGGTATTTATTTTCACTGCTGAACTGGGCTGGAGATTAGAATTCCGTTCAAGATCCAATAAGTTTCCCAAACCCATTCGATCACAGATGCCATGCAAACCAACATTAAAATTTTGCATGCGGTAGCTAACTGATGATGTTACAAACTAATGAAATTTCAGTCTACCGCTATTAAATCTCTGAGCGTAACAGGGGCATTACCCTACTACTGCTGATTCTAGGGCATTGCCAAAAGTTGGCAAACATTAATTTACAGCTAACATCTGTTGATTGGAAAACCAGCTCATTGAAAATTTATGAGCACTACCACAGGGGAAACCAAGATTTCTCGAAATCTGTAGGTTACGCTGCCTGCACTGCACCAGAGGTATAACTCACTGGCATACTAAAGCTTCCTGCTGCAGAGGAGAAGACCACTCTGCTGCAGCGAGGCACAACTGCCCTTGATGAAATATATCCACACTGCAGTGAGGAAGCACAGCATTTTCAAGTCATCGACAATCAGTGTTGACAAGCCCCCAAATAAGGTTAAAGTATTGATCCTTACAGATTGGGTGATCAGAGTTATTTCGTGTTTAACTGTCCTTGGGTTTAACACTACGTAATAGCTTTTCATTTCTGTTCCATTTACAAAAACAATGTTCCAGTTACCAAAAAACTACCGGAAAACGCAGGTCCCTGGCAAAAGTTGCATAAGAAGCCCCATTCCTTGAAAAATTTTGTTCATAAAGACCCCACTGCAAGGTACACATCTACTCCACAACAGTTTACTACTGTGCTACCGTCTATCCACGCATAGATGACACAGAGGTATATACAAATCAACATAGCTGCGCTACCATTTCAAACAACACCCAGGCAGATGGGTATAATGTGCTCAAAGGGCAGCCCCAACTGGTTTCCATAATTTCTGCTGTACACTGCAAGAAAAGTAATGCAACCAAGCGTGCCTATCTCCTCAGAAAAGTGCCCACTATGTCAAATCATGCCAAGTAGCAAGCTGTTTATACAGGATGCCACGCATTTTCCTGTCCTAGTGACAGAAAAGCAGGCTGACTGCACAGGTGTGCTCTCACCTGCTATGACCATCAAGGGTTAGGCCTTTTCTTGTATATCCTTGCCATTAATGGTCAGCATGCCCTCAGCACTACTGACAAACTGAACTAATGAACAGCTTTGTAATACTGCACCTAATGCCTTTGCAGTAAATTTAATCAGCCTTTTCAATTGTGCTCCACTGTCGAAATTTTTTATATATATTTAAACTTATTTACCAAGCATTTCGAAAACTAACTGCTCCACCTCTGAGAAGTGCGTCATAATATAAAACATGGACCAACCCAAAATTGATGGAACAAGTGCTGGAGCTGCCATTTGCTTTGTATGTACAACTGTCCCATTGTCGCAAAGGGCATGACTGGTGATGAAGACCCTGTACAGTGCTTGCAGAACATACACAGAGTTTATGCATAAGCAATGTGCCCAATAGACTATTGCACTAGCTCTCAAGTTCATAAACTACTGAATACTGGTCTTACTACCACCTAGTATACTTATATAAATAACCACACTGCAGCAATGTCATGAACACATTGCGTGGCATGCAGTTACAGGCAACAAATTCATCCATGCAACTTATAGGTTGACTCTTGATGTCCTGGGGCAATACCTTACGGGCCACTGTCAGCCAAGGGCAGTTCATTGCAATCCAGTTGTAATCCAAAGGGCGATCTCAGGTAATCCAAAGTAATCCAATGTCTTTTCCTTTGGATGTTGCAGGTGTTCATAACACCAGCCAAAGAGATAGTAATCCACAAGAGGAGATTCGTGCTGAATTCTTGAAGCTCACACACACACACACATATGCACACATACACACACAATGCAGAGTATATCCACAGGGCTTCCATCTCACACCCCAAGGTTAACACTATCATTCACACAGGGAAACAAGGCTTCACCGTAATCCGAGTTGTAGAACAGGATGTGGTTATCAATATCCAAAAGGCAAACCAAGCATGGTATCCAGGTGACTGCATTTCTGCAGATATCCAAAAATCCAACAGGTAGTCTTCTTGAACATAACACTACAGTGTCTCACAGGCACATATTCACACAGTAAACTCCAAGCTGACGCCATTTTCACTGAAGTCAGCAAATCTGTAGCTCGTAAGACTAGAGACATGCCTCACAGCACTCACATCCCCTTAGAGTGGCTGTTGGCAACCGGGCACTGCCAACAAGCTCACACTCTATGGACACTGTTATTGGTGGAGTTGCGAGGGGGCACATTCTTGATCACTATCCTGGTGTGAAATGCATTGGGATCAGGGTTAATGCACGTCAGATTGGCACTCTTGAGAAAGCTCTTGCTGTTGCCACGATGATGGTGGTGGTGATGGTGCGTGGATGAGGAAGTAGGTGGAGTGGCTGGCAGCTTGTGGAAGAGTGGCATGGGGGTGGGAGCACTGTACGTCGGAGGAGGAGAAGGCCGCTTGGTCACTAAAGGCAGGGGCAAGACTGTGGGCAGCGGGAGAGGAGGGCGGCCCCTTGGACGACGAGGCGGCTCCTGGGGTGGGGCAGCACCACGATGCGAGACAGACAAGTCAAGCGGCCGCGTGTCTTCTTCGCTGCGTGAAAGGCTAGGTGGTGGCAGTGGGGCACAAGGTGGGGTCCTGGGGTGGGCAGGTGGCGGTGGTGGTTGAGGCTTCCGCGGGCTGGAGACAGTCTTCGGCATGTTGTGCTTGGCTGCTTCTGGCAGTGATGCACCATCAGACTTTTGTAGCGGGGAGCTGGCTAGTTTTCTGCATACACTCTCAACCTCCACAACATCGTCGCAGCCATCCAGCTTGAGCTTTTTGTTGGGGCTGTTGCTGTCCTCTACAGGTGGGCGGGACCACTGAGTCCGTTTCTCTGGTTTCTCGGGCGATTTGCGCTTTGACTGGTGTCTGTCGACATCACGCTGCTCCTTGCGCTTTGATTTCTTCCCAGAAGGAGGTGACTTGTCTTGTCCATTCTGAGGTGATGACAAGGCCTGACCCAAATTTGGTGCCACCTCCTTGGTGTGGATCAGTATCTTGTGGCTGTTTTTGTCCAGTGTACTTATGGTAATCTTTGGGAGCGGTGGTGGCGACTGGGCCTCTGCTGGCGGCTCTGATGCCTTCTGTCGCTGTGGACTTGTAGACTGCACCAAAGCTACGGCCTTCGGGCTTCCTGGTGCTGTTGATTCTTCCTCCACAGTAGTTTTCCTGTATAGAACCAATTGAGGCAATTAAGCATCATGGTATCAAGGCAACACAAAAAGCAAAATTGATAAGCAAAATATAATACTTGAGCATGAACAATAACCAATTATATACTGCTGATGAGCAAGATACATGGAGTCTGAGCCATGAAACATGCCTTCCTCTTTTGTTCAGGCACAATTTAATGGTTTAGCAAGGACACATAAGTAGTGGCATGTAGATATAATGGTAACGTTATTGAAACCACAACCATGACTCACATTTCAGGAGTTTCCACTGTGTGGGGTTCAGCGGCAGGTACGACAGTAGCAATTGCTTCTGTGGGTTCCTCTGGCTGAGGCACACTGCTAGGTACAGGTGCGACAGGCTCAGGCGATGGTTTTGCAACTGGTTTGTTGACTTGCTCTGGAGTCTGAGAAGCTTGAGTGGGCACATGGTTCTCTTCAGCAGGCTCTGACGAAATAGGCGGACCTGCCTCTGGCTCTTTAATCACTTCTTTTTCTTCACTGCTGATGGCTTCATCTGAAGCAGTCTGTTGAACTACAGCAGTGATTTCAGCGAGAACTGGTTTCGCAATGGCAGGTTTTGGAGGAAGTTTGTAAATCCGAAAAAAGAGGCGCAAGGGACAATCCTGCAAACAAGCAGATGCAACCTCTTGTCACTCCCTATGTATGGCACGTTACACATTTACTGACCTTATCACAAGCATAACCATTAGTGTGCTTTATTATATGACAACCTTAAAACACACTGTAGTGTATTAACTGTTCACATGTCATATCTGCCAAAGGCACTTGGGTGCAAAGGTAACTTCCATTGGTATATGGTAGTTTGATACTTCTCTCTGTCACCTGTGGTTCAAGATAGTGAAAATGGCAGGCTACAGGCACACAACACAAGTGCAACAATGGCATACTCCATTTCAGCGTTCCTGGAAGCCAAGTGTTGCGCAAAACTGGCGGCACGAAAAAAATAAGTGCTTGCTATCACACTTCATATTGCACCCACTCCAGTTACATTCCCTCCATAACGTAAGCGCCGCACCAGTTTACTTACCCTTTTCCAAGCGTAGATATAAGCAACGTCCATCAATGAGTATCCCTGGCAGAGTACATCGTCCATATATAGAATATCAACCTGCAAAAAATGCGAGAAAACTCCACTAAGCACATACAGTTAACATATCACGACATTTTGAAAAGTTGACCACGCCAAAAGGTACAGATCGTGACCTGTTACGCACGGTACAGATGCATGCAAAGGAGGCTCAGTGGGTCCGGCGATCGGACCCGAGTGAGATTAATTCTCCCGGCTTGATGTGGGGCAGCAGGGCCTTGGCTTGCCAATTAGCGGAAGCGTGGGTTCCGTTAAAGGCTGTCGTTGCTCAAGCAACCTCGATTGGTGTCAGGGTCGAATGGCAATTTAAACGTGCCGGCGTGCACCATTAGTCGCGCGAAGGCAAAGTAGATGGCGCCAGCTTCCCGCCAGCCCGTGTTACCACTTTGTTCCCAAAGTCGCGTCGCGCGCTTTTTTTGCGTACGGACGGACAGACGCCGCGGCAAAATCTGGGGAACTAGAAAAGGGCCGCGGGACGAACGTGCAACGAACACTTCAGAAAGGTCTATTTATTTTTCCTGGCGGTGCGGCAACAAGGCTCTCCCCGCGAACTAAAGCGCGCGCTGGACGCCGCAGCGGCGGTGGCGCGAAAGAACGTGCGGCGGAGCTGTGGTGCTGCGGCCCACGCACAACGGCAAGCCAACGTGGCTTCGCTGCTGCCCGACGGCTCGAAGAAGGAACGGGACAAATACACAAAAGGCGCAGAACGCAAAACGGCGGGCGAGTCGGCACGGGTGGCGGCGGCGAGCGGGACGACGCGGAGCAGAGTAGGGCCCCCGCGAGGAGGGAGGGGCTTCGGGGCAGGCACCGGTTCTGGCGCGAGGGTTGCCATTCGGCCCTCCGCGCGCACGGGGCAAGTGGCGGCGCAGGTGGAAGAACATGCGAGGCGCAGCCGGCGGCCAGCGAGTCCACGCCTCCGAGGTGCCATATCGGAAGCCGGCTCCTCACCGCGCCGATCGTGACCGGTCTGCCGCCGCGCGTGTCCCGAGATGCGAGCGGGGAGGCCCCGCGCGCTGCAACCTGCCCGCCCGGCCGACCAAGAACCATGAGCGCCGCCATTGTGTCGAAGGCAGGGAGGAAAGGAGAGAAAAAAAGAAGCGCAACAGAAAGAGAAGAAAGCGCGACCGAGCGGGACGCAGCGAACGATCTGCGCAGCGTCGGCGGCGGTCGCGCAGTGCCGTCGACTGCACGGATGACTGACCGGTCACCGCTTGCCGTTCTTTGACACGGAGAGAGGAGAACGTCCGTTCAAAAGGGCGAAGCTGCATCCCCACCTGCAGCGGCCGGCGCTGACCTTCCGACGTTGGAGTGACGTCGAAAAGAACAATCCGAGCCGACCAAGTTCCTTTCTTTCTTGTTATGTGGACGTATACTGTGGAGTCTGACAAAATGCGCCGTCGCGCGCGCAGCTTGTCGCTACGCGGGGCTTATTCAAACGGGCGGCATCATAAATGTAACGCGCCGGTTCGCGCGCACCGCGGCCATTTATTTACATCGTGAAGCTTTTCGCGGCAATGAAAGAACAATGCGGCGGCTGGGCTACAATTTTGGCAGGGGCAAAAGCGGTCTTTACTCCAACAGGCGCAGGGCGACATGTAACTCACCTGAAGTTTCCTGAAAGAGGGGCGCCAGAAAAACTACAGCTAATCGAATAATCCTTCTTCACGTTTAACAGGGGACAAAGCGAATGAAGGAATATTCTCGGACGCCATTATTTAAATATCGTCAATACTGCAAAATTAAAGCGACAGTTTGGAGTTCGACACCCTGCTCAGAAGAACCGGCCCGGCAAACTATCCTCCTCAAATACTTGTAATAAAAGAGCGCGCTAGAAACAGCATTAAAGGCGAAAACATGCGAATGCTGCTCTGTTTTCCCTCAATATCTTGAACAGAGTGAATGCTGACACGGAAGTGCTATGGAGTCGCAGTCGGAAGCCATATATGTCTCATTAAGAGTACTCCTATGAAAACGCCATTTTATCCGATTTTATCCGCTCTCTTATGCCTTCAAGCGCGACACAAGAAAAGAAGGCCCGGTTTTTAGAGTGCTGCGCCGAAGAATGGGTACATCGACGCACCCAGGGACATCCGCGGTAAACGGGAAACAAATATTGTGACACTTCCGGCATATATACCGCAGCTCTGATCCACAGGCACGTCGTCCTTTTGAGTCTGCAGGTCTCCTTAGTTCCTAGTTTTTCTAGAAACGAAGATTACGCTTTTAACCAACTTCCGAAATAGTCCGCCAATGTCCGACGCCGCATCGCGACGCTGAAACCGAACAGAGTTTAAATGCTATTCGCCGTCAGAAAAGTGCCCAGTTGCGCGACATCCCTACACACTACGCCAACGCCGGAATCCAGCGTCGAGGACAAAGGCTGAGCGCCCGCGCAGCCACGGCGATTCCATAAACAGCCACCGACGACGGACTTCCCGCCTGGCGTCTTTGTTCTCCGCACCACATGTCGCCAGCCTCATTATCCGCTCCCTCCCCTCGCGAAGAGGACCCGATCACGAAGGCGGCAGCAGCTTTGTTCCGTGCCGACGACAGGCGTCGCTCTCGACCCAGCCTCCGGCGAGCGACAGTCGCTCGTTCGCCGCCGAAAGGGCCCGCCGTAATTGCTTCGGCGCGACCGTCTTCCCCCCTATACAGGCGCAAAGCCATCCCAATAAAGCAATAAGGTCGACTGGCAGAACCACATCGGAGGGGGAAGGAGGTATTGCCAAAATATCCTGTCAAGTTTTGTCCCTTTCGCGCCAAATGTACGCTTTATCGAACGGTATATAAACGCCGTCGCAACCGCGCCAGCTATTCACCGCCTCACAGCGTATACACCCGACCCGAGAGGCGAATGCCACGGAAACGAGCCTATAACACTATAACATATCACAAACAGCCTATAACAAGTGAACTTCGTTATAACGAATCTAAGGGGCCCGGCGATTACTTCGTTACAGCCGGAGCTTCGTTGTAGCCCGTGTCGGCCGAGCTTCCAAGGGGAATCGTCATTCTTTCGTTATAACGAGGTTGGACATATAGTCCGCTACACCTCTTTCTTCCCACAACCTTCGAGGAATGCGTCAGACACAGTCAGCGTGTCGTCGGTATATGCACGGTGTTCTGATCACACGGCGTCCAGGTTACGCGCAAAGGGTCATCATTCCCCAGAAAGTTATCCGCAGCGTTCATATTCCCAAGTCGAGACCAGTCGAATCGTGGAGGGTGCAGCGTTCTCTGTGACGAGCTACAGCCAGCCACCGCTGTAGCATAAAGTAGCACCAGTGTACGCGATTTATGCGTACCACATCAGCACTGAATGCATCAGAGGGATGGCCAGTGCAATGTGCAGCGAGAAAAGCAAAATACAAGACCCCATTTCCACGTCCAGTGGACATGCCGTTGGTATACGAATGCTAACGCACGCCGCGCAAACTGTCTTTTCCGAGAATATCGCCTCCCGTTCGCCGAACAGCAAGCGGCGCCTCATTTCCGACGGTGGCACGCAGCGCGATCAACAACAGCTCGGCCCGTTCCCGCGCGCAGAGCACCGACAGGCAGGCAGGCCCCGTGGGATCCTCTGTTCGTCTTCGCCGAGCTTCCTCGCCGGCATCCATATCTCAGTCTGCGGCGGCGCTATTGTCTTCGCCAAACCGGTCCTCCCGCGCAAGCAAACGAACCTATCATCTGCCTCGCGGCGCCGCTGACACGCGGGCCACGCGACGGAGCAGACGACGGCGCAGAGAGTCTATTGTGATACTCGTTTTCTTCGTACTATATGCGGAGTTCCTTTGAGGCTACGAAAAGCGCGCCCGTGCCTGGAATGCAGTACGCAGGACCGCTTTCTGCACACTTCTTCCCTGGCGCGCGCAAGGTGACTTCCGTCCTCCCGAGTGTTTCACCCCATTGCGAGGAAGCAAAAGCAAGTACTGGAACCCGTCACTGTTATGGCTGTTCTCGGTGCTTGCAAGGTTCGCATTTCCTACTGTTGCGAAAACGCGAGTAACCAGTTTCCTTGCACGGTTTCGCATTTAAAACAAAATTTAAAAAAAACGGGGACAGAACGACGTAAGAGCAAAATACGACACAGGACGACGATCCCCACCACCGTCCTGGGTTGCTTCTTGCACCTATACGATTTCCATGTCTCTTGATATACGGAACTACGCAAGACTATGAACAAAAAAAAAATATGACCTTCATTTCATAGGCACTCAGCTTTAATCCCCCCCCCCCCCAATCCCTTCCCCCTTTTCACGTGTCGATTGCTCGCGTAATAAAATTGCGGACCTTCGTCCCGCGTCGTGTATTGCACTGAAGAGCATCCTGTCAGCTTTTCCTGGAAAACGGAAGCATGTCCGGATCTGAAAAACCAACTACAGCCCAGTTTGAAACAAGTACGCTAGCGGGTTGCAATCGTACCCACCCGAAGCACTCCTTGACCACTAGTCCGGATTCCCACTCACTGTTCAGTCAAGTTGCAAGGCGACACTGCCACGAGTCAACCCTCGCACTAGGCCGTCGTCGAAACGCGGCTAGTATGCAGCTCAATTTACCGAGATTTGAACAGCCGACGGGTTCTGTGAAAGCAGTGTACGAACGCGACAGAGGGGAGGAGTTATTACGCGACGTATTCTTTCACGCGCAACGAAGTCCCAAACTACACCGGCGCATTTCGCCTCCGTCTACGCAAGCGGCCGGCGATCCAACCTGCAAACCCGAGCTCGGAAGCCGAACACAGCCACAGAGCCACCGCGACCGATTCGCAGAGACCGCTCGTACGGAAGCGTGTGTGCTCAGCTAACCGGTGCCTGCGTGTGCTCACTCCTCGCTGCATCCATATTCATTCGTGCGCCTCCGTCGGCAGCATAATGAACCGACCGACAGGACCTCCGGCGCAGGCCCAGCAGCGGGGGAAAAAAATGATCGTCGGCGCTTCCACTGAGCATAGATAGCAGTCGGGTTGCAGCGGCAGCGGCGACACCGCTACCGCGAACCGCAGCCTCAGGAAGCGCGCCCCCCCTTCCCCGCTGTATACGGCCGCGCGCAGCCTGTCGTCCGCGAAAGCGCAGCAGAACGAATGGCCGCTTCTCGGTATACCAGCGGGTCCGAGGAAGGACGAGCGCCGTGGGAAGCAAGCGGCGTGGCCGGCGCGAGGCCATATGGCTCGCACACCGAGGGCCTCTGGGCCCCAAGCATTGAATTTTTCACAGCCTGTGGCGAAAGCTCCCACAAAGCGCATTCTGCGTCCTCGCAGCTTGTATTACTTTTTCTTCTTCGGCGCAGATCAACAAAGTGCACACCCGCACGTGTACGTTCGCGCTCATAACTTGGGCGTTGAAGAAGCAGCTGCACAAGGCCTCCGTCACTGCCGCTCCGTCAAACGTTGAGGCTTCACGCATGCTTCGGGTTTTCCAGCTTTGGTGGTGAAGTAGCGCTTTGGCGCTAAAAGGGTTGGGGGGGGGGGGGGGGGGAGCGACGAAGTCCAGCAGTCGTCCTATTATCAGCACATCATTTATGCAGCTACGAGCAAATCAGACCGCGTTTCCCTCCGGTACCATTCCAAAGCCATCCCCTCCTTCACGGGAACTTGACAGCCGAACTCCGGACCGACATTCACAATCGGATCCCTTCTTTTTTTTTTAAATTTAACCCTTCTTTAATCCACCCCAATTCGAGGCACTGTAGTTATCGGCTTAGGTAAAGAATTACTCGTCGCTTCGCAGATATCTTCTACAGCTAGCGCGCTTAACGGACTCCCCGCGGCGAACGAATCGGACCGAAGTGCGCGCTCCCATTTTTATCCATTCCCGCAAGCAGTGCGCGCGGGAAACAACGCCCCCTCGGTCAAGAACCAAAGGAAGGAGGCCACCCACCTGATACTGGGCCGCCAGGCTGTACTTCATGCGGATGAACTTCTGCAGATGGCTGATGGTGAAGGCCGCCGGGCAGCAGAGGAAGCGCCGCTGCGCCGACGCACCCTGGGGTTCCTGGGAAGGGAGGGAATACGGTGCTCAGCATCAAGCGAGACTGAGCATGGAGAGCAATGAGGACACACGGCCGAACACGAGCAGGTCGCCGAAAAAAGAACTACCGGCTGTGCCACGACTAACTTCGAAAGTGGCACTGCCCAGCGCCTCCTCTATTGTAAAAATAGAGGAAGCGCTGCACTGCCACTGACGATGCAGGGGCGGAAGTGTGTGTGTGTGTGTGTGGGGGGGGGGGGGGGGGGGGGGGGGGTCGCCTCTCATCAGGCGACCCATACAAAAACGTCCTATGGTCGTCTGTGGAAAAAGCTATGTCCGTCTATTGCCTTTTATGAACGTCTATAAGCACCCACAGAGGTGCTTATTGCCAGCTATTGAAAAATCTATGCCACTAAAGCGATAGCTTTGGAACCATACAACTGCCTTAAAGCTCTCTATAGAAAAATATCTCAGCCTGTATATACAGCTATAGACAGAAATAGGAAAGGTTTAAAGCTATTTGGGCCAAAATCCTATAGCCGGCCATAGGACATTTTTGCATGGGGAGACATTTTTGCGTAGGAAAATCGTGCTAACTCCCATTTTTTCGGCGAAAAAAATCCTATAAATGCATGACGCAAGACCGCCCCCTGGACCATTGACCCATAAATCCGCCCCTTCAAATAGATATCGCAGGGTGCGAACAGTGATCAGCTACCGTGATAAGCTTCTGCCAGATGCGGGCGCGATCAGGGTAGCGAAACGCGGATGGCACTATGATAAAACTTTTATTTTTTACAATCGCCCAGCACGTGGCGGTATAAAACGCTCAAAGGCTTAAACTCCCTTTTCATGCGACTACTCCTATAACGACGCCGGGGCGGGAAGCGAGAAGGTAGGAACAGAACGACAGAGCATCATGCCCTGTCTCTGCGGTGTCTTCTCATCGCGATCTCGCATGCCAACGAGCCCGCTCCAAACCGCGGCCACGAGACTGCGCTCCCGCAAGATAGGGAAGATAGTGAGCAAGCAGAGGTTAAAGCCAGAAAGCGTCAAGTAAACTCGAAGGCAACGAAGGGAGCCGCAAATCGAGCCACTGCGCCCCAAGGCAAAGCCCAGCGCCGTGCCAGTCTCCCGTGGCGGGAATCCGCGACGGCTGAGCACGCGGGCCAACTTGTGCAAAACACACACACACACACACACACACACACACACACACACACACACACACACACACACACACACACACACACACACACACACACACACACACACACACACACACACACACACACACACACACACACACACACACACACACACACACACACACACACACACACACGGCAGACCACAAACCGCAAGCACGAGACACGAGAGCGAAAGAGCAGATTGCCGCGCGCTGCCTGGCTAGAACTATACAGACCCTGGGCGGTCAAAGCGGGAACACCGCAAGTCAGGGGGATCGGCAGTGCTTTCGCTTTCTAGATTTCCCCCTCTTCAGTTCCGCCGCCCACAACCCACCTTTTCCGCGAGGAGACAGAAGGAGGAGAGAACGTTTACGGTAGGGGCCAATCGAAAGGGAAAGCGGCGCCAGAAGCCCGTAAACAGCGCACTAAACGGAGGAACGCGATAAACGACGATGAAGTGGCCGCGGAAACCCTCTTTCTCTGCGATCCAACCCCCCCCCCCCCATTCCAAGGTGAGAGGGAGAGACAGAAGCTGAGCATTGCCGCTGTCTCCGACTCCGGCGACGCATCTTCGCAGTCGTACAGCCGTCGTACGCCCGGCCGGAACGTTTTAACGAAGAACGCGCGGACAAGACGAGAAACGGAACTAAATCACGGCATTTCTATCTTTTAGCCAATCAAAACGAAATGACGACGACAGTTTCGTGCAGCGGTAAACAGTAAATTGTCGCGTCTTTTTTTTTTTCTTAACGCACTTTCCAGCTACCGAACAAACGATCAGTGCCCGACAGCTTAATAGCAATACGTATGCTCTACGCGAAGGGTAGCACACCCTGGAATGCGCACAAAGGTATACACAGTCATGTCCTGTTAATATGAACTGGAACATATTGCAGCCCATGTATTCTTGTTCAGTTAATATGGAGAGCGATCTGAACAAAGGCTCGACTACTCCAACCAAATTGTTTCTTCGCGGTGTTTTGAGTCGACAGCGCCAGTGCAAGGCAGTACAAGTGTTTTTTTTTTTTTGGGGGGGGGGGGGGGGGGTTCATGCAGAACAGCGGTAAGATGCACAGTTGATAGGCGTTTCCATTTCCCTTATTTCATGAATATCTGCAAAGAGCCTCTCTATGCGGCATTCAAGACATTGAAAGACAAGCGCAGCAGCTATAAACTGACTGGATACAGATATGCAATATCGGTCTTCGCGATGTGAACAGTAATAGTAAGAGGTACGTCACCGCTGCATGGGACACTATCACACACCTGATTAACCACTAGGAACCTTAAACTGCACTATCTATAAATAATGACGACCAGCATTACACAGCTGCACAGGGTTCCAAATTTTTGGGGAAAATTTAAAAAAAACACAAAAACGCAGTTAACCAGAATGTGACTGTTCGTTTGTGGGGTTCAACGTCCCAAAGCGACTCAGGCTCTGAGGGACGCCGTAGTAGAGGGCTACGGATAATTTCGACCAGCTGGAGTCCTCTAACGTGCACCCACGGTACACGGGCCTCTGGCATTTCACCTCCATCGAAATACGACCGCCGCAGCCGGGATCGAACCCGCGTCTTTCGGGTCAGCAGCCGATCAGCATAGCCGCTGATAGATATATATATATAAGAAAACGCTAAACTTGATCAGAGGCCTCCTCTTTGTCGCCCTCCACAAAGCGCATTTAGCAAATGACGCCCCACGGCACGGGCACAAAGGACGCCGGAAAGATTTAATGGCCTGTTTCCGCTGGCGGTGCACAAACCTATAGGACCAGCTGTCTGTGTGCAATAAACGCTCCGCTGCCGCGGCCACTCACAGCTGCGCTGTGACGACTGCTACGCAGTATACGCCCTTGCGGCCGTCCGCGTGAATGCTCTTTGGCGAGCGTACAACGCACGTCATGCGTCGCCAAGACACACGGGGACCAAGCGCGCGACCCCTTCCCGGCCGACTGGCGGCGGCCCATCGATCGCGGGGGTCCCCGCCGCCGAGCTCAGCCGGGCTCGTGGCGGGAGACTGCGCGCACAGCCGAATGGACTGGCTGCTCACACGCACGGCAAATTGAGAACTCTGTACGTATATACAGTCGTACCTCGTTATAACGAAACTGTTTACAATGAAATAATGGACATAACGAAGGAATGCCGTGCCCTTTGCGAGGCGCGGGCAAACGAAGTCGGGCTGCTCAGGATGAAAGGGCAATGCTGTCCCGTGAATATCCCTACTGCCGAAAAAGCAAAGGTCTCCGAGATACCTTGGCCCGTCCTTTACTTCAGCAGAGATGGCATATACATGCACCTGGAATGCGGCGACTACACGTCAACCCCGAGAGAGAAATGCCGACGAGTGAGCGAGTACGCGAAAAGGAGCAGGCTGCGAAAGAATTGTGTCGTCGCGTCAAGCGCGTACCGTCTGGCTTCCGGAGTCAGTGGTCTCCTCCTTCTTCTCACCGGAACTCTGCTCTTGTTTGCTGCGACGAAAAAAAAAGGGGGGGGGGGGGGAATGAAACAGCATTAGCATACACAATCGCGAACCGCCAGCCGATGACCACGCTCGCACTGCAGACGTTAAGAAATGGGAACGCGGTCACAGCAAACCCTTGCAAGCATGCATGCAAGCAAGCGTCGTGCCACGATCAGAACTCTACAGGCTTACGCTCCAAATCTAACGTAACTTGCGCTCCTCGAACCTGCATGCGTCTGCATTTTTTTTTCATTCCTACCTCCAGACAGACCTCGTGAATGCAGGTTATCGCGGTCACTCAGTGCAAGCGTACACCTAGCGCAAATTCCCCGATGGTTCCCAGTTTCAACCGGAAGATTCGCTCAGTGCGGGAAGTAAAAAACTGGACGGAACGCTAAAGCTCCACCGTAAGGACATGACGGGATAGCGTTAACGGGGTCCCTTCAGTGCCCTGGGATCCCCCTTTGCGTATCGCTTCACAGAAATGGGTACTGTTCCTTCACCACTTAACGTAAGCTTAACCTGCCCCTAAGAGTACAATGAGATAGCATTTGAGATCCCTCCCGCGCAAGTACTCTCTCTCGACTTCGACGGTGTGGTGCATCGCGAGTCACGAGAAGGCGTCGCGTATCTCCACTTCCAGCTACGAAAGCCCGGGCGCAATAGTCGGGAGCTTCGCATTTGCCACAAGACCAAGGCCGTTTTGTTGCGCTGTTATTTCGCAGCTTTCAATTCAGTACGTTATTTCGCGCAACGCTTTGAACCAAGACGAGGGATAAAAACAACCAAATCGCAGACGCAGCGCGCGTTATTACTACTGCCACGACAGTCGCCGCAAAAACGACAGCGACGCGAGCCCGCACGAGCCACCCGGCCCCTCTACCCAAGCGAAGAAGGCGACGGGCGTCCGCGGCGACCTTTAAATCAAGCAAGCGCTCCTACTACTGAGCCTTGACGCCGCCGGCTAAAGGGCGTCGAGGAAGGGGGGAAGGGTGCCCGCCAAATCGTGGGGAAGGGCAGCGCTCGTCGAGGGGAGAGCCACCTAGGAAGGACGCGTTTTATACGGCCACAGCCCAATTGAGATAAACAGTCGCCCACTGCTCTCCTCCCATTTAGCAGCGGCCAAGCGCGCGGGGTCGAGCCGCGTGCCTCTCCCGAGGAGCGCGCGAGAAACGCCGCGCTCTACGCCGATAGCTGCAGAAACGGTCTACGTGCGGCTAGCGAGCGGGCACGCACACGCACGCACGCACGCACCGGCTCCCCGCGCAAAAGGCTGTGCGGAGTGAAAAAGTAAATGAACAGAAAGGCCGGAGGAACGAACGAGCAGCCCAGAGAGGAGGAAAGGGAGCGCACAGCCGCCGAGGCGCCACGCGGCACAGCCGCCGGAGTTTCACGCACACACGCGCACGCGGCGGCAGCAGCGTACGCGGTATCGATTGCGGCGGAGGACACGCGCGCCCGCACCCCGCACAGGAAGAAAGGTTGGGGACGCCGCAGTGAGAACTAGGGAAATGAGGGAAGGGGGCGCTGCGAATTAAATGCGGGAGTCGCCAACGTCACACCGCCTACTCCATGACGTCAGCGGTTACGCAACGCTCAAGCTGATCATCAACAGGCGCGACGGGTGACGTGGACGCGCCGCTTACCCGGCGCGAAGCGAACGGCGGCACAGGTGATTGTTTAGAATGTGTGGGTCGGAACTGCGGTCGCAGGAGCTCTGTCCTTAATAAAGTTATTTACTACTAGGTGCCAGGAGATTTGCTTCTGGGTCGTGGTGCAGCGCCACGAGTAAAGATTGGAGAGGGAAGGAACTAAATTTCTCGCTCTATAGCGTTCCAAAAGAGCTTCGCGACACGACCTGGTGTCAAATCCTGTGGTCTGTATATTCCTCGCGAAGGCAGCACGAGCCGATGTTACACGATAAACGGAGGATCAGGACTGCGACGTCAAATCTATGAACCCGGGGAAAAAGCTCGGTTGTCGGTGGCGAGTATTGCTAGCTCTCTTCGGTTTGAGAGGCAAACGCTACGCTGCTTTGCCGTGGCTCGGAGAAACTTTCATATTAATTCTCAGCATCAGCGCCCTTTAGATCGCAGGGAAAAGGCTCATCTGTCACCAACATCGAAGGATTAACGCCTGCACATGAAAGCACGGTTTCGTATCGGAGGTCACACACTGCCAAGTTGCGCTCCATCAAAATTGTAACTACGCCCGCATAACTATCGACGGCGTCGGGGTCGTAAGGGACATTGTACGTTCCACCGCTTACCCCATGCTGTACTCCAGGGAGACGCTGATGGTGTCATCGGGGCTGAAGATGAGTCTCACGGAGTCGTCCACGACGCCCCGGTCCTCGCGACACTTGACGCCTGGATCTGCGGATGGCAAAGAACGGAGAAGGCAGCGCAGCCAGGCTATAGAAGCGAATGGCGGCCGACTGCGCGCTGCCGCGGACACGACACTCCACTAGCCACGAAGAAACGCAGTAACATGCCTCTAACCCGGAAAGAAGACGGTGCCACGCGCATAGACGCCGGCGCTTCCGTATTTGACGCGAAATGACGCTAGCGACATCATCGTGTCCTGCAAAGGCCGACGTCGAAGATAGACATCAGCTGAGGCCTCGAAAGACGCGTTGCTTGGCGAGCCCGCTGCTTGGCTAGCCCGGGGGAGATCGTGACGAATTTGATGATGATGATGATGATGGCCTCTGGCTGAATGGCACGAAGCCACGGTGGGGGATTGGCCAGGGTAAATTGTTTATACAAACGCACACATGCATGGGTAAGGAGTGGAGTAATTGGTTAATTTTGTGAAGACGCAAATTTGGATGAAAAAAGGTGAAAAAAAAGGAAATGAATGACGAATTTTCCAGATTGCCTCTTTTGCGCGTTGTCCGTTCCTTCGACCTCTTCTGTTGAGCTGCTTTTTTTCCCTTAAAGGGGCTCTGAAAGGGGCTTAATAAAGTTGCGCTATACTTGTGATGTTAAAGCACGCCGCTTCACGCATATTGTCCAGGGAGAATTTTTCAATGCGCTTTGCAGAAACAGAGTTAACTGTAGTTAATAATAATAATAATTGGTTTCGGGGGAAAGGAAATGGCGCAGTATCTGTCTCATATATCGTTGGACACCTGAACCGCGCCGTAAGGGAAGGGATAAAGGTTGGGGTGAAAAAAGAAAGGATGAAAGAGGTGCCGTAGTGGAGGGCTCCGGAATAATTTCGACCACCTGGGGATCTTTAACGTGCACTGACATCGCACAGCACGCCGGCGCCTTAGCGTTTTGCCTCCATAAAAACGCAGCCGCCGCGGTCGCAGCCGCCGCGGAACTCCGGATCAGTAGCCGAGCGCCCTAACCACTGAGCCACCGCGGCGGGTATTCAATGAGCTCAGATTTTAAGTTCCAAATTTTTTGCAGTTTACCCCGAAGAGCGCCCCTTCCGAAGAACAGTTAAAATTTGAATTTCAGCGTCTTCGCGCCTTTCCCTCTCTCGTCACAGTTTGCACGTTTGAAGGTCGGCGCTCCTCTCCGGCGGCCCTACCCCTGGGAGAGGGAGCTTCCCGACCCGCCGGAGCTAGGCGGCTTATTGGCCGCGGCCACGGTAGCTGCCTGACGTCTGCAAGAATCTAACCAATAGCCGTAACCAATAGAGTTGGTAGACCAATCAACGGCAGGCCCTCTGTGAATACAAAAACATGCAAAAAGTCGAGAGGTGTTGCGCACACAACACCCGCATTTCTCCGACCCACACCCTCTCCCGATCGTTGACCTTGGTTCCCTGAAGATGGGCCGCGCAATCGTTTCCAAAATTAGGAAAGGAAGGGGAGCCCAGCTTTTGCTTGCTGGCGTGAGCTGTTCAACATTGGCGCCCAGGCTTGATAACCACGCGTCCCGGCTAACGACGGACAGGTAGAGTGCGGGGGGTGGGGGCCCAACGACCTCGCCGGCTTTCCTCCGGTTTTTTTTCACGACCTTGCAACCCGCACTCCAGAGGACGCTCAGTGTCTGTCCGCGTGCTCACAGTCATCGTAGCCACGAAGACGCTACGGAAAATGGGATTGACACCAACTGTTGGCACCAACAGCCGCTTGGGTGGCGACACTATAGCGACACTACAGAGAGCTTCAGAATAGGGGGGCTCTATTGGTTAGGGGGACATCGCACCATTATTCTAAAACTGGCTGCTAGTGAGACAGCTGGAAGCAGCGAGAACTGATGTTCGGTTCGAAGACGCTATTTTGTTTCTGAAGGGTTGCTGCATCTCTGCTATACGGACAAGAAGCTGGTGAACTACTCGTACTATATGAAACAAGACTCTTCTGTGCTTGGCAGCTGCTTTGGAAGAGCTGGTGCGCCAGACGGCCCAAAATACGGCCTTTTCAGACGCTCGCGTGCATCCAAGCAACGCGTGCGTTGTCCAACAAGTGAAATCTATAGAACCTGCCGCAAATTTACTAGCGGGCTACCAGGTGCCGCGCGTGAACGGCCGAATCCATGCAGCGATCCTTGTACACGCAGCCACGATGAATGTGCACGCTATACGAGCAGTAACTATATAGCGGCAAATGTCTGTACTCACCTGGTCCTGGGTGTTTCTCATAGAAGTCGCGCCTCTTCCTCATTTCTCCTGCAATGGAGAAAACATTTCGAACTCGAAATACAGCTCCCCCTGGTAACACCAAGGAGATGCCGCACACAAAGCCAGCGTTAGCGAAAAGCAAAGCGCTCTGCGTGGACGGCGATAAGCGCCGGAATCCCGTCGCCACGAAGGAGACGGGAGCGAAATCCGCACGCAGTTTCACTGCGCGCAGTGATGGCGGCTGAATGCGCGCTTTGCTTTCCGCGTGGTGCTGCTATGCACATTCTAAAAGCGTGTACAGCGTTCGCTTACTTTGGTAGAGGCCCGGAACCACCTTGTAGACGATGTCTTGGAGAGTGTTGTCCGGCCTGCACGCGGGCAAAATGCAAAGGAAACGTGTCTTCACCACGGTGTCCACACAGCTGCAAGGTCGAGCTTGTGTGTTTGATTAAATTCGGGTTAATTGACCAGAAATTAAATCGACGCTTCACACGCGCTCGCTTGACCTAACCGACGAACACGCATTGACACCTGCAGCCCTTCTGCGCGTTCTAAGGCACGCAATCACGTATACACAATGACTTTTAGCTGCACACCGCACCAGGCGCGTGGGCCAAATTTTTCCTTCGAAGGAGGCCCAATTCGCAATGTTCCATTTTGCAAGAACACTGATGGGTGTAGAAGGGGTTGTGCCGGCGAATGTCCCGCCAAAGGTGTTTTGGAGAGGAGGAGGGACCCCACTGGGCCTCTCCCTGACTATGAATAGGCCAAATTGCCGGGCTAGTTGGTAATGATCCATTCTTGTTGACAGCGCGTTAAAGCACAGGGACAGAAGAAACACAGAGGACGACGTCACAGGCGCTGACGTGACGTCGTCCACTGTGTTTCTTCTGTCCCTGTGCTTTAACGCGCTGTCAACAAGAATGGATCCCTGACTATGCGCCTGCAACGGACCCAACCGCTTTACGCCAGAAATGTGTACTGGGCCAAGCAGCCGGAAGACGCCGCCGCACGCGGTCGAAGAGTTAACGCACGCATGTATATACATATATACGCCACAGCATGAGACGGCGGATTCTGTATTTCTATACGCACCGGATGTAGTTCAGGGGCTTGGTCTTGTGCACAGGCACGTCGCAGATGGGGCAGAGCCTACTGGTGTCCAGGTAGCGCACGATGCACACCCTGCAGACTGCGGCGAATGCGAGGGAGAGGAACAGGATGTCACGCACAGTGCGCAAGTTTTCGGACGCTTCGCTTCGGCCGTCTCGCAACTGGCACACACGCGAAGGACAGCCGGCACGAGGAGAGAAAAATAAAGAAATGCCGACAGAGGGCGTTGTTGAGGGCAGCTCGTTAACTGGCCGCCAGATAGAACATTCTACCTTTTTCCTTAAATACAAGAGATTTTTAAAATAGGCGACGCGAAGTACATAGAGAGAGAGAGAGAAAAAAAACGGCAGCTCTCGGTCTAGCCACCGCTTTGAGAACAGCCTGCAGACGTCGTCTTCGGAAGAAGCTGCTAGTTGTTTTTTTTTATTTTTCTTTTCGCAAGGATGGGCTTCTACGCGAATCATATAGAGAGAAGCCAACCGTCTACGCCCGCAGAACCCTCCCATATGCGGCTGCAGTCAAGGCGCTTAATTTCTTCGTGATCCCCCGATACAGACTGACTACTCGGTCGCGTGTGCGCGGAAAATAACAAAACGTAAAAGAAAGAGAACGAAAGTCGCGCACAATCTCCGATTTGAACAGCGCTCCATTCCTCCAATACGCGACTCAACTACTGGCCCACTAAAAGAGACTCCCAAGTCACACGCAGCCGAGTCACTGCCGGCGCCTCAGCGAAGCAGTCACGAGGCGGAGTAAATAAATAGCTTTGAGGTGAAAGAGAGGCGGGCGGAGGGACTCACATGAGTGCAGGCACTCGACGAGCGTGGTGGCATTCACCAGGTAGCCGCCGCACAGCACGCACGAGATAACCGAGTTGAGGTCGGCCAGCCTCGCACCCGGCATCGTTCGAGGGGGGCCCCGCGACACCCTGTGCAAAGGAGAAAGGGAAGTTCGCACACAGTGTGTTTTATTAGCGTCCGCTATCCCTCTGCGCATCTCTGCGTGTGGTACACCAAGACTGGTTATTTACGATCACGCCAGAAGCACTCGGATCTCTTCTTGGACTGGCCTGCTGCTGAAAGGAATTGGGAGCGCAAGAGGACATCGGGCGAACGAAAGCGCAAAACGTTGCGTCATAACGAAGGGCGCCCCCGAGCGTTCCAGCGGGCTAGGTAGGTGAGAGAAAGTCTGGCGCTTAGAACACGGGCAAACCGCAAACAGCCCAGCAACTAGCGCCACAACAAAATACCAGTTTCAGGACTCCCTGCAAAACAGCGCTCCCTGTATGTTGCTCGGCTGCTGAGTGCACTCGTGGCAAACGCGGAGCAGTGGCTCGTATGCACCGACGTTATATGCCGGCCGTGGAGTACCAACACCACAACTGACGTATCCATGCTTATCTTATCCAGATCATCGTCATCAGTTCTCACGTGCATTATGGACTAGCGTTGATTGGTCCGCCATCATGGCGTCAGCGACGTCGCGTGCAAGACAAGCAACTCTCTCCCGGCGCGGGACGTATAATACCATTCGCACGAGAAATTTCCCCGGCTACTCTTCGTTCGATCTGACAAGCAGGCAGAACTCTCGGCTGCCGTTAATGCAGAATTCCAGTCGGCGATCCGGTGTATCACTCTCAATCCGCGAAAAAGCACTCAGTCCACAGCGATGGCTGCGACGTCACAATCGTCGACTGTTAAACGCAGGACCGCGCTCCGGACTGCGGTGCAAGTTGCTCCGGATCAACGACTGGAACACGGCGCTCCTGTAACCGAATCGCCCATCGGAAACATACCTTTTGGTTCGAAAAGAAACAAAACCGCGCAATACAGAAAACAATGTGGTACACAGTCAGTAGCGTCTAGCTAAAGATTGATTGATTGACTGATTGGTTGACTGACTGAAGCAATACTGCGGGCCACGGGGCACGCAAATGTGTATGGTTCCTGAGTAATTTCTACAACTTGGGATTCAATGAAATGCACCACGGCGAACCCGTGAACAGTCGCTCGGCAGCCGAACACCTATAGGGCAGTGAAACACGAGCGGCGGGTCGACCAGTTCACGAAACTCCAGCAAAGTTCAAAGTCCTCTTGCGCTCTTCGTTAACGGGGTGCATAAGCAAAACAGACCGCGTTCGGCCGTGCACTACATAACACTCCAAGTAAGCAGCAGCCCCGCCCACATTCGAGACAGCCACGAGTCCCCGACAAAACAAAGAGTACGAATGCGTCGCCGTTCAAAAAAAAAAAAAACACCGCACCATGCGCCATTCAAACTTACGCGTACCTTCTTTGGCGCTCAAAGTTACGCCTTCATATATATATATATATATATATATATATATATATATATATATATATATATATATATATATATATATATATATATATATATATATATATATATATATATATATATATATTCCTTTCTTCGTCCTAACCAAAGACAATGTCCGCAAACTCGCACACACATACAAAAGGGGTAAAGTAAAACCGCAAGCGGGAGTCTCCCAAGGTCGGCAGCGCCGAAGCTCCCAATTTCGGATGCACCGCCGCTCCGCCCGAGAGAGGCCATTACGAGCGCAAGCCGCATATCAAAACAAACCGGTACTACACGCGAGCGGCCCGATATCATCTTCGGCGTTATTCTCTCCCACTCTTCCCCACTCGAACGACGACCACCCGAAGCGCCGCCGTCGTCGTTCGGCGTGACAAGCACCACCGACCGCCGCTCCAACGAAGAAGCCAAGTCATTTGTCTCCCCGCGTACTTTTTGTTCCCCCTCCTTTCTTTCGGCCTTCCCGCGCTCTCCTCCGCAGAACGCGCACAAAGCAATGCTGCGCGCCCCTACAACCGCGTCGGGCGCCGATTCGCGAATCCGCGCGCAGCGGTTCTTCTCCGCCGGGCGCTTTTGCTTCCGCCCGAGCGGCTCCAATATATGACGCGCACGCGGGCAACGAGGAAGCAGTGAGCGTCCGTGCCGTACGTCGTTCGTTCTCCCTCCCCGGCCGCACTTCGGCTTCGCCCATCTTTATTTCTTTCCTCCTGTCTTCCTTTGTTCTCGCGAGAACGGTTCGGGCAACGCCGGGGTGCCATCAACAGATGCCGCGCATCGCGGAAACAATACGCGAAAGCGTGGCTCGCGAAGGAACTGGCAGCGGTGGGGGCTCCGAATCGAGACATTATTTCTCGCTATATCCCAGGTTCTAAGGCAGACGCCTCGGTGCGCCAAAACTGCTCTTGCGGCGGCGTCACCGCGCCTAGCGGGAAGGTTGTTTTCCTTTGCCGTTCAAAGAAGCGCACGCGTGCAAGCGCGCCGTTTTACCGTCGAGATGTGCGACCCGAAACACGTAACAAGCAATCGCCCGTTGCAATAACCCTAGCTACACTCCGACAGAAGTTCAAAGTGGACGTTACCATTGCCGATCCCTGCAACGCATCAGCTATAACTTTGTGCTGAAGACCACAGGATCCAAGACGCTTCAGTTAGAGTACACTGACCCACGACTACAGTTGGAAACAACTCAAGAACGAAGCGGCAAATGCCCATAAAAGGAGTCCCTTCAACCAATGGCGTCGATCAATTTCCCTACACCCCCCCCCCTCTTTTTTTTTTACCGATCCTTCCTTTTTCTCCCTTGACTGATCCTTTTGTACCTGCTAGCGTGAAATCGCGGGGGATGCCAGATGAAAGGGGAATAACCACGGCTTATTCGGAATAACCGCGGCGTCATGAAAATCGGTTGACGCCATTGGCTGGAGGACATCCTTGAAGGGGCATCTGCCGCTTTGTTCTTGAGTTGTTTGTATCTGACTACAGATGCCACAGTCAAAACCGCGCAGACGTTCTCGGCATAACCGCCGCCATTACTGCATACGCAACTACTATACCGGCCGGCTGTAGCGCAGGTAAGCTGAAGAGCTTCAAGCAGTCGCTGCGCTGCAGCTCTTTCGCAAGACTACAAGTGACGAACCGACGAACGAAGTGACGCGCCTCGATCCAATCATCGCAAACTGGCGCGCACGCTTCGAAAAACCACAGACAACGTCCCAAGCCGTTCCCTAAATCTCGCGCCAAAGCCTCCCGTGAACAGCTGTTCCGCGCTGACTGGTCGGAGGCCACCCAGACGCTTCAAAGGCGCGTCGGCGCAGAAAAGCCTTCCCGCCGGGTCCACGAACCCGCAAGGTCAATTATCTTTCCTCCGCAGCCTGCACCCCCGCTCGCGGCCGTGTCGCCAAAGGCGGCCGCGCGCCGGGCCCTCCCAGTCGGCGGCTAAAGATAGCGGTCCAGGGACGACGTTGTTATTGCTCGCCTCAGCGCCAGCGGGATGGCGGCGACGCCCGCAGGCCATGCGTAAGACGCGAACGCCGCCGTGCGGTCAGTGCGGTCGCACCGCTGTAGCCGCATCACTAGATCCGCATGAAAACGTGCAGGCGCAAACCATGCGAGAACAACCTCAATAATTCAAAGCAGAGAGAGAGAAAGAGTGCGAGCGGGAAGAGGATAATGAAAACAAATTCCCCTAAGGAATTAGCAGCATCGCTTCAGCTTCAGCACGATTACCTCGCCCTTCGGTACGATATGCAGAGTGTTTCGCACTGCTCTGAAAAGTGGGAACGTGCGAAGTACAGAGGCTCACGGCTCTTTCCCACGACTGCGACATGCCCGCGGCCCGGTTTGGCACATAGCCTGAGCGAAGTTCGAGCCAGCATGACGAAAACAATACGGTGGGCCGGAAAGTGGTATCGGACAAAGTCCCGGCGCTATGCTATGCTATACTTATACTATAGTATACGGTGGGGTCTGCACGTATGCAAGGGACTAGACGTATATAGTATACAACGGACTGGTGCGGGTTGTTCTCGAAAGGGAAGCGAGCCCTCACTCCCCTGCTGACTGCTCCTCTTCGTCGCGTGTGTACACGCGCATGCATTATCCCTGGGAAAAACTTGTGCTGCTTTTCAAAATCGCAATTCGGTGCGCGACTGACTACAAATACTACACGCTGCACTTGCCATTCGACGTAATTTGCTCTCACCTCAGTGCTCTCGCGAAAAATGCCCTCCAAATGAGCGATTTGCTTCCTTCTCTTTTCTGCAACTTTTATGCACTATAGCTGTAGGAGAACTGAACTGCATCGCCTGTACGCCCTCCTGGCTTCTCAGAGAGAGAGAGAGAGAGAGAGAGAGTGTGTGTGTGTGTGTGTGTGTGTGTGTGTGTGTGTGTGTGTGTGTGTGTGTGTGTGTGTGTGTGTGTGTGTGTGTGTGTGTGTGTGTGTCGGCCCCGGGGGGGGGGTTGGCTCGAAGGATAGGCTGTGGAAGCAGCATAAAACCTTCCCTGAGCCGCGTCCTAGAATGGCCACACAGACAGTAGGTTCCGCTATGCTGCAGCTGCACCGGCACCTCCTTCCGACCAAGTTTGACAGGAAAAGAAAGTTACGGACCGTCAATGCGATTAATGAGGCGGTGTATGCGTTAGCATCAGAGTCCACCTAACGTTCGTGCTTCCAGTACTCAGCTCCAGCTCTAGGCGACCAATCGTCTTCACCGTGGGATTAAGGTGTCGGGAGGATTTCGGAGGTTGAATGGAGGTGGGTGGAGGCCTTTGAGAAGTGGAGGTTGGTGTGTGGTTAATGCATGGAAGCTCGTAGGTGGCAGATGCACCTCCTGGGCCGGAGGGAGCCCGAAAGGTGGACGCTTCACACGCCAGCGAACGAGTTTTTCTTCCCTTCCAGTGGCAAGCAGTGAAGGCGGGGAGAGTAAATGGAAGCGAAGAGTTGTGACGATGGCCTCGAATCAAGCGATGAACGTAAGACGACCGCGAAGCATAACCCCGACGAAAAAGACGTTACGCAGCACTTTCCTCTACCGCTAAAGGGCTGTACGACCTCAGCGCCGCGTTTATACGCCAGGCGAGAGCGAAAACACCGCTCAGTGAGCACGTGTGGAAGCGAAACGTTCGCCATGTCGGCGGTAAAAAAAAAAAAAAGAAAGAAAAAAGTTGCCGGTCATCGTGGGCTACGGTTACGCAAACGAGTACTCAATCGCACACTGACCCTCTAACGCAGACCTCGATTAAAAGAATTCGGCCTCCCCCTCCGCCGCCTCCTTACAGACGCACAGCACAACCCGCGAGAAGAGATGAGCGCGCGTTACATACAGACGCACAATGCAAACAAGCGCATGTACCACGACAGCGCGCTTTCGAGTGGTGCGGCGGCCGTGGTAGGGACAAGCAGGGGTCGCGATACCCGCGGATGATTGTACGGCGGGAGTAATAGGAGAGGGCCAGCGGATCCGGGCACACACACGGAGGAGAAAGGAGGAGAGAACAGGGGGCATCCTCGCTGAGAGAGAGAGAGCCACCGCGCCGCTGTCACCTTGCATAATACAGGAGGCACCCGCGGGGTGGTTGGCCTTGGGCCATTGTACCGGGTGGAGGGGGGTTCGCAGTGGCGGCGGCGGCCACGGATTCCGCCGAAGGAGAAGGACGTGGGGGGAACGGCGCGGCACGCAGCCAGATGGCCGCCGCCGCTGGCCGCGTGGAAGGGGGGGAGTCGTAGTATGGCGGTGAGCCCGCGTGTTTGTACGGCGCGTGCGAGCGGCACAAGGCGCGCTTCACGCCGCCGGGAGAAGGCATTGCTCGCGCGTATCCTCCCAGGCGAAACCTCGATGGATGGTAAAAGTTCCCCAGCCGTCGTAGCGCACTCAGTACCCGTTCGCAAAGGACGCGAAGAAAAACGTGCGCACCTGCTATTCCTTCGTGTCCCGCATGATGTGACGAGATGTTCATCTCCTCAAGTCACGAGGGAGTCGACGAGTGTGCAACGTCGCGTCACGTCACCTGAAAGTCGACACGTCTTCCAACCATTGCGTTTTGCAATTCGCGCCACGTACCTTGTACACTTTTAACTGGCAAATGACGTGACAGGATGTCAGCCTATGCGGGAGTGAAGGTTCTACATGCTGTGCAAATGTTCGACTAAACAGCTCGCCGAAAGGTAAAAGCGGCAGTGAAGAAGTGAAGCACATTCCCCGAACCTGCTTCATATTTTCGCAGACCTCCCCTGTAAGCCGCTCCTCAATGCACGCAACCCTCAGCTGCTGTATACGGATTTCATCGGTTTATCGAAGTCCGGGCCGGGTCGCCGGGATGACCGCCTCAACTTGTTTATTCTTCAAAATCTTTAAAACGGATGGTTTTTGACAGCCCCAACTTATTCACTAGAAAAACCTTTAAAAACGGATGCAAAAGAATCAAACGGCAGTCTAAGTAGAGGCTCCGTGCTTAATAGATAATTTTACAGCACCTAGGTTTTAACTGAAACGTTTAGTCGAAATGTAAGGTCCTGTAGAGTCGTTTCCTTGTGTGTGAGATTATTTTGTCTTGTGTTACTTACTGTTTGCCTGTGCATATTTTTGTAAATACCTTTCATCACCTCCACCTGCGCCTCCCCGCTTCATCACCGCCGGTTCACCCTCGTTAACAAGTGTCTGGGCGAAGAAGGAGAACGAGCCATTTAAAATATTTTTGCCCCTTCTCTGATCGGCGGCACTGCGTTAAAAATCCAGTAAAGCCCGTATCGGTGGCCACCGAATGTTCTCCCTGCGTAGCCAAGCGTCCTGTCTGTTTTTTCTGTGTTCTATTTATACTTCGTTGTCTTTGTCGGCCGGCACCTCCTTATTTCCATTTCATTCTCGAACCAACAATTGCTACTGTACAACGCCAAGCGCATACAACAAGCTTATCCCCCCGTGGGCTTTTGAGAAGCGCACCGTTCAAGCGCACAAGCCCATAAGTGTGCAGCTGGTCCCGCATAGTGCTCGAACCCTGCTGCACACCTTTTCCGTTTCGTTTTCCGCGCCTTTGGTAGAAAGGCGCCCTTTATTCGCTTGCAAAAACAGCAACGTTCACATGAATACGACAGGGGCGAGTCGAATCCGAAATCGTACCAGTCAAACCTATACACACCCCAACGCGTTACGTACACATTTAGTGCTAAGCGAGCGAGTCGACTGACCAAACCAATCTGAAGTAAACAAATTTCAGCAAACCGGATCGGCGCGCACTTGAGTAAGGATCATCGAAACGCCGAAAACACAGTGTTCGATTTCTCTGCGCCCCAGTATAACAAAGCGCACACCAAAGGCAGTCTGGTTCTCAGCAGCACCAGTCTTTCCCCACAACGAGGCGACTCCGCAACGCAAAGCGGCATAGGTTCAATCTCTGACGCGTAGCTGTCCCCGACTAACGGACGAGGTGAGCGCAGCGTTCGACAGGCGACGAGGCGCCCAGACGTCCATCATCGGGTCTGTCGTCAGTCCCGACAGGCTTGGAGACAGCCCGCGGCGGGTGCCGTCAGAACCCTGTTCTCTCTCCCATCGGAAGTAAGCGTCTTTCAGTCACGATATGAGTTCTGTCAGCTCCGCTGCAGATGCCGACCACGCTCCTTTCGGTAACCGTGCGCGGGGGGAATTTTTCTCTTTCAGGAAAGTGCGGTACAAGCGATGACGTGACGGCTTCCGCTGAGAGATTCCCTGCCGTTCGGGCCGACTGCGTCCGGCGCACTGGCACTCTTGTATCAAGAGACAATGGGTGAAATACGTGCAGGTGCGTCATACGCAGGCGAACGTATACATTTGTACGCCCCGAAATACGCCCGACAATTCAGACTATCGGCCGCGTTCGGTATAAGCGGCCAGAATCGTTATCAAAAGCGCGCTCGCTAATGACATTCAAATTCAAATGTGTATTCGACGTAGACCGTCACCGCAAGCCTACGCCTCTACGGAAGTATAGCTGACGAAGGCTGACAAGGCGCACGATGCGCCCAAGCTCGCAGAATCGGGCGACGTTCGGGGTAGGACATGCCCTAACCTCACACCACAAAATTTGAAGTTCAGGGCTCTGTAAGCCCACGTAGGCTTATAGAGCCCTCAGCTAAGCGATACAGTATACGCCCATTTCCCTCTGTGACCTTTCTCAAGGCGCTACTCGCGTGCCGCGTGCATTGCGGAAAAGCCGTTGACGAGGCAGTCGCGTGCGCCGCACGGGGAAGTTTTTTCTCTCCAGAAGGTCACGAGATCGGAAGCAGGTGTATAGACGAATACAAAGACGAGAAACGTCAGTCCAAACCAAATCGCTGAGGA